>NW_028283097.1:0-89449 GCF_054954075.1 Amborella trichopoda | reverse complement strand
AAAAAACTCCAAAATAATTTCATGCACTAAGAAAAATCGAGTTAAAAAAATACGCCACCTATAAAAATGGAACTCACAACCTATTTGGAGGTTAAGACCTGCCCACATATAACTGTAGTTGCAAAAGTCCTCCATTTTTATATACAACGTAATCTTTATTTGCTAGAAAGAAGCAAAAGGAATTTTTATATAGAATGTAATCTTTATTGGCTGGAAAAAGAAGCAAAAAGGGTTTAGGAAAATGTATCCCACGTCCTGGCGGGTGCATGACTAGTGCAGGCTTACTACCACGAAGCCAGCGGACGCACAATGAATAGACGCACATTGAATAAACGCTGCTCCTCTTTATATATATATATATATATATATATATATATAATTAATTTACGTTCAAAAAAATAAAACAAGAGCTTGACTCGGCCGAGGAAATCGGACTCGGCCGAGTAAATCGCCTCGGCCTGGGCCCGAGTACTTTGGCCGAGTCGATGTTTTGAACCTTGTTTTCATGTATTGGATTTCACATCAATGGCTAAACGTAATTGTGATCCTTTTTATAAAAAAACAAAAAATAAAAAAAATATAAAAAATAAATCTCATTGTATATAATCCCTTTAAAAAAAACCATCAATTCTAGTTTTTAAGGCTTCAAATAAGTTGCTAGCACCTCCTCAACCTTCAAAACCCAATAATAGACGGTTGGAGTGGGACGTTCCTCCAATAGAAGTTCAACCAAACTTTGAGCCATACGCCAACCTTTCGTTTTTAACGTGAGATGATTGGCAACCTGCTAGCAAACTCTTTTATGCCCAAATATCAAGCACGGCTCACAAATCAAATCTATCTATACCAGGCCGGACTAGTGGTTACCTGTTTGACCACCAATTAGTACTTTGGTCAGGTTGATCTAAAGTAAATTTATGTTTATTCAATAAACAACAAAACTGGTATATGACTAATTTTGACCAGTGCAATATATTATATATTTTAAATTATTATTCATAATTTTTTTTATATCATAAAAATCTATTGAACTGGTTTGGTAAGGCATGTTTTGCTGGAGCCGGACAGTTCACCAATCATGTAGCCAGGATAACACCATTGCAAACATTGTGGAGCTATATAACGTGATCCATATGTCCATAATGACATCAAGTGAGGTTATTATTAAATATAGTTTGTCACTGTTTTGAGGAGAGAGAAAGAGCACGAGGGAAAATGAGAGATATTAGAAAGATTTTGTAGAGATAGTTTTTGGCACAAAGAGTGAGATCTGAGAGATATCCAGTGAGATTGAGCATAGAGAGAGAGGGAAAAAATGGGAGACTCAAGAGAGATTTTGTAGACTGAGAGGGGAAAAAATGGGTGATTCAAGAGAGATTTTATAGAGAGAGAGAGTGCGCAAAGAGAGAGAGAAATCAAGAGATTGGGCACAAAGAGAGAGAGAAGAAGCGATTGGTTTCTAAAAAAACAGAAATGGAGAGATTGAGATTTCCTAAAGCGAGAGAGTTTGGGCAAAGAGATTGAGATAGACAGATTGGGCATAGAGAGAGGGAGATCCACAGCTTACATTGAGAGTTCTGCTGTGAGAAGGAGTTTGGGATTTCATAGAGAGTGAGATCAGTTTGGGGGGAGAGAAACTTTTCGCATGAGATTTCGGTAGAGAGAGAGGAGAGTTTGGGGAGAGATTGAAATTTCAGGAGTTTATGAAATTTTGGTAGAGAGAGAAAGGTGCAGCTCTAAAACCTATAAATAGTAAAATATGGGGGAAGTATTAAGAAAGATATTGTGGTTTCAATTTTTTTGACTTTTTAATGGGAGATGGTGGGGACGATAAATACAAGAAAAAAAAATGTTGAAATTTAGTATATAATATAAAAAATTATGAGGGTAAGATTTGTAGAAAATTGATTTTGGAGAGTATCTATAATTTTCGATTGTTACTATCCCAATGTCTTTAACAAGTTGGACGTGATGTAGTGGTTCCCACCAAATATGTCATTAGCAGTATTTGCATCACCTTCATTGTCCAAACATAGTTATAACATATATGGTATTGTGGTTATCATGAGCACATGGATCGTTTTTGCATCAGTCCATCTAATATTACCCTCGCAATAAAATTTATTTCAGCTCTACAACACATGCGAAAAATGACAACACCAACTGACGACGGAAATGAGAGATTATAACTGATTTACCTGAAAAAAGTGAGAATCATACTTTTTGTAACACGAAAATACCACACAAACACCATCCATAGAATCATCACTAATAGGGAAGCACATCGTTCTTAATACAAAAATATTACACAAACACCATCCATGGAATCGTAATTAAGAGGGATGCTCTACCAGTAATACAGGCACTTTATACTTTAGGACCCCTATGATATGAGCGATATGGTGCTATGAACAATCCCTGTTTCCCACCATCATTATTCAATTCACTGAGTTGATGGTGATAACCCACATGATCATGTCATTTTCAAAACTATATGGATCGTATAATATTTTCGTTGTAGTTTATGGTAATACTACTCGTTTGGGTCGGGGTAAGCTTCGATAATTGACTGGAGGGTCGGAAGCGGTTTGATGTTGCAGTTGCTGAAACCACCCTTGCTCAACAGTGCCCTCCACTCCTCCTCTGTCCTCTCCAAGCCTCCTGAGGTTGTTGCAAACATTAACATGTCGAATGCCAACCTCGAGTCAGCAAAGGCACTGGTATCTTCCTTATGATGCAGAACTACGTCCACAATAATCAACTTCCCGCTCTTGGAAGGGAGTGCTTTTCGACATTGCTTCAATATCTTCACACAGTCTTCGTCCTTCCAGTCATGTAGTATCCACTGCACAAAAGCAATTTAGGAAACAATCAAGCATGCCATGAGAGGGGGATGTAGTTTCAAAAGGTATATGCTTGGGAAGGTACGCTATATGTTTCTACATCGTACACCATAAGGTATGGCACATTCACAGACATGGAGGGCAAAAATTAAGTACACCTAATTTTCATCTACAGGAATTACTCCTAATATCCACTATCCATCTCAAGTCCAAGGTCTTTTTCTCTTGTTTGCTAGGAAACATTGGGATCCAAACCAAGGATATATTAAAATCCAAGACTCGTTATGGTTCATCTATATTTTTTAAGAGTGATTTATGTTCTGACCCCAAAATTTTAGGTAAAATGGAGAATGCTCCATTTATGGACGGAAATTACAAAGGTTGGTCAATTTTTAAAAAAATAAAAAAAAGGTAGGCTGACCGATCTTCTTTGTAATTTCCTCTTATAAATAGCATATTTAACTTAAAATTTTAGGACTGATGCAAAGCATTCTATTTCGGGAGAAAAAGTGGGAGAGGATTATTAGTTTCCTTTTGAACTCCTTTTCCTTCCTATCTTCCTACTGCCACGCTTTCTTTTGTTTATATACAATATAAGGCAAAAAAAAAAAAACTCATTCCAAAAGATTTTAGGGTAAATATCCTATTATTTTCTATTTTTTTAATTTCTATATCTCATTAGACTCAAGTATTGAAAATATTACATATAAGCAAAAGGACTCCATCTTTTCTATCTTCCAACCCCCTAAACCTTTTTTACCATGTATTACTGACCTCAACAACTTATGAAATGACTCTATCTCTCTCTTTCTAAAACTCCATCTCTCTCATATCATCGTCTCTATCTCAAAACTCCATCTCTCTCACTCTCACATCATTGTCTCTCTCTCTCTCAAAACTCCATCTCTCTCCCTAAAACTCAAACTACATCTCTCTCTCTCTCTAAAGCTCCATCTCTCTCTAAAACCCAAACTCCATCTCTCTCTCTAAAACTCCATCTCTCTCTCACACATAAGAAGGTATGCTCGTGTTCGAGCTCAAGCTAAACCCTTTTGCTGGTAAACTCACCGAGAAAAGAAGAGAGAGAGAGAGATGGAGTTTTTTAGAGGGAGAGAGATCAAGTTTTAATAGGGTGTCATTTTAGTATTTGTTTGGGTAAAAAATTTATGGTAAAAAAGGTTTAGGGGGTTTGTAAGATAGAAACGATGGAGAGCTTTTGCTTATAATTAATATTTTCAATTCTTGGGTCTCATGAGATTTGAAAGTTAAAAATAGGGGATAAGGAGATATTTTTTCAAAATTTTATATTCTTGTGGGATTATATAATTCATTAATTCCCTAGAGTAATATTCAAGATAGGAGCAATTTTAGGATCCCAAATTTTAGGGACGTAACCTTTTCAATCTATAGATTAATCTTAATAAAAAGAAAAAAAAATCTAATTGAACCTAAAAAAATAACATCTCAATATTATCTAAAGACCCTCCAATATTTGCGGTGTGAGGTCTAAGTGTAAAAAAACTTGAAATTCAAATTTTTTTTTTTGGAAATAATATACATAATATAATTCTGCAGGAGTATAGTTTGCATACTAAGAAAACATCTCTCCCACTTAAATCTCTCTCTCGATCAGATCTAGATCTGATGATACAATGTCCAAAACAAGTCAAACGTCATTTCTATCTCTCCATGGAAAACTTATTTGATTACTTGACCAAATATATCTTTCAATTGGATAGATAGAAGAGAGTTTGGCACAACGGTGTTTAAACGTCAACTTATTCATAAGAAAGGAAAATTAAAAGGCTTTTATATGCTCTCGAATAGGCTTAGTTTATAGGAAAAAATTTATATAAGGTTGCAGTTTCCTATAAGTAAGGTTGCTTAAATCTACACCATTCATTTTATTTAGATGGTGTGTCTAAAAAACTAATTGCTTGATGGTGCATAATATTACTGGCAATATAATATATTTAGCCATTCAGAAGTGAAATATATCTTTAAATTAGATATTCATAAATATATTTCTTATATAATTCTTAGCTGGCTAAAACAAAACAAATGTGCAAGGCTACATGCCATTAACCAGTATGCCAAATTTGGTAATCACTGAAAATGAAATCATATAAGTGTGCCTCACCCAAAAAAAAATCTGACAACCAGAAGTTGGAGAGGTGGGAAATTTTGTAGCCTCGTAGTTGGAAGAATTCTATTTGTATTTTTGTTTGATAACATGTCTATAATCCTAGTGGACTATGTTTTGAGATAAGGGAAATGTTTGTATGTGACCCCAACAGTATATAAGTTAAATGTGGCCCCACTTTTTGGCTGTTATATCTTAATCAAATGGTTACAATTGTTCACACCATAATGCCACGCAAACACTGTTTTATTTTTCATTTTTTTTACAAAATATTTTTGGATAAAATTTTGGCATCCCATCATAAAACTAGGACGAACCTGAGAAAATAAAAAAAGTATTTTATGTCAAAATAAGTGAACAAAATGCCCCTACAATTTTTAGGGGTATTCTGGTAATTTTTCATCACCGATTTTATTTTATTTTTACTTTTTATTTATTATTATTATTATTATTATTATTATTATTATTATTATTATTATTATTATTATTATTATTATTATTATTATTATTATTATGATTATTATTATTATTTTATCATGTGAGCCCTTGTCGATCTATGCATTTTCCAAATTTTGCTTTATAATTATTTTTAAAAGAAAAATAAAAAATAAAAAACCATGAGGCGCCTGATCAAGATTTGACGGTTAAGAGCTAGCTAGGCTATGACATTGTAACTCAAGCCATTTCTACTCAGATTTGATGACTGAGACCCGGAGTCACATATGTTATATATGTGCACATAGAAAATTTCCTCTTGACAAACCTAGAAGCTCTCAAACTTAGAGTACTTCAGTTTTGAGAGCCTTTCTAACCATTTCAACTTTATTTTTATACATCAGGTTAAAATAAAATTCAGGTTTTTGATACATCATAGTTCTCACCCACACACACCTTGAAAAATACATTAAAAATAAATAAATATAAAACATCCAAAATGCCCCCTGAAATGTTTCTAAGGCATTTTTGGTCATTTATTTTTTGCAAATACTGTTTATATTATTTTTTTATTGATGCTCCCCAGCGAAATGAACTAACCCTCAAATTTTATCTTAGGCTGGTCTTATAATAATAAAAATAAGATAAGGGCTTGAGCCATTGCAATTGTATTGCCGAGCATCAAGGTAAGGTTTTTGATCACAAATCCCTAGTGACGTACCACTAGCTAAATTAAAAAAAAAAAAAAAAAAAAAAAAAGCACATATGGAGCGAGAGAGAGAGAAACAGTTGAAAACCTTCATGAAAACACCATCGGCACTTGGGATGGAAGAAAACATATCACCCCCGACATTAACCACCCCGGGGTAGTTTGGTGCAGTGGCGACCACATGTGGCAGGTCAAAATTGATGCCGGAGATATGAGGATTCGCCTCCACAATCTTGCTTATCGCCGTTCCGGTGCCACCGGCCACGTCCACCAAAGAAGTAAATCCTGCAAACTCAGACTTGTACTCCAACAGCAATGCATCTAACACCACCCTCGAATTGCTCGCCATCGCATCATTAAAGAGAAGATCAAACTCAGGATTCTCAGAGTTATAATAAAAAAATCCCTTCTTGTGAGCCTTCTCAAATGGGAGGCCCCCTTGCACAACACACTGGCTCAAGTAGTGCCATGGTGCAAGGACTGTGGGGTGGCCCAACAGCAGCGCCATGGGTGTCAGCCCCGATTCCTCGGGCCTTACCAACCACTTGGACAGGGGAGTGAGGCCATAGTAGGCCTCGCCCTGCCTCACCTTGACGCTGAACACACGTTTCTTGACCAGGAATCGCATGACTCGCGAGAGGCACTGGATGTCTGGTGAAGGAGCCTGCAGTGAGGTGATGATCTCAGAGAGGGTGAGTGGTCGGGCTTTGGAATGGATCATATGGGCTATGCCGAGCTCAACTGCACACTTGAGTGTGAGAGTGTCCGCGAAAGCTAAAGTGAGCTGCCAGAGCTCAGCCTGGCCCTGAACATCATCCTCACCCGGCATCTCCATCCGTCTAGTCTGCTTGATCTTCTGAGCCCTCTTCCATTTTGAATTTATAAGGGTTTGGGTGTGGGCCATATTGCAAGTTGGAGGCCTGTTCCTTGTGCACATTGAAGTATTCATAAAACGCAGTCGTCATATTTGTTTATGGATTTCTTTTTATTGAAATATCGGGGAAATTTGGAAATGGATAAGCATAAATTCAGCCCATTTACCTTTGATACAAAGTATAATGCAACCACACTTTTAGAAAACCACACTAATTATTTGATTGGCCAGGGTATATTTGATTGGCCCGGTATAAGCTCGATGTCAAGCTTCTCACACCCCAGGAGAATGATGCAAATCGACGTCAAGCTTCTCACACCCCAGGAGAATCATGTAAATAAAAATTGAGGTTATCAAAATTTTAATTTAGGTTTATTAATGGATTAAGTTTTGTTTAGTGGATAGGGTTGCGTGAGTTGTTTAGGGGATATGGTTATTTTTAACATTAGACAAAGGGATTTAGATCTCGTATTTTTATGGACTTAGGAGATTTAGTTAGAGATTTATCATAGATTTATTGGGGCTCATGTGGGGTGAAGAAGAAGAGATTGAGAAAAATAAGAGATTTGTATAAGAATTATGTGATTTAAGGGATTTAGATATGGAAGAGATCAAGTGTGGGTAGTTAGATATGAAAAAAATCAATTGTATATAAGATTGAGAAAATTATCGAAAAGAGAAGGAGAGGAGAGAGAGAGATATGAAGAGATTTATGTGGAGAATAGAGAGGGAAATAGAGTTTATATTTTGTGGATTTATTTATTTATTTCTCTTCTAAGTGTATTTAAAAGGGAGACATCCCTTTTTTTTAAAATGGAGAGATTGGAATTGAGTTAAGTGTTGATGTTGTGAAAGATCTTTTTAAGGTAAACTCCTAGTAGACCAAGAGATGATATATTCTCTCACCTTTTATTTTTATTTTATTTTAATTATTTTTTTCCGCCATTCTCCCTATATCATGTCCGCTCTCATTTATTCTCATGTACTATGTTTCTAAGTCTCTCTTCTACCAAATGTCCAACCCTACAGTTCATGAGAGAGGGGAAAGAGGGCATTTTATGCTTTTTAGATTTGGACTGATATGGTATTTTGGAAGAAGAAAAGGAAAAAAAAAAATTAACAGTGAGGATTGTTTGTCCTGTTTTTTAGGAAAAAATATGTATAAGCTTGAGACTCTAAACAATCAAATTAAGATGCACCCCAAAAATTTTACTAGAAGATGCTGTTTTGATGCTCAAATATCTTCAAATTGATCATCTCGACCTCAAGATACATGGTCATGAGAAAAAAATGGATTTCAATATTTAGAAATAGTGCATCTTGCAATGCATTTTTTGACTGACAAATTTCAAGATTTTGAACTTTTCATAGATATGCTCAATCTAAACTATATTTTTTATTTAGAGTCAATTTTCAAGATTTTCAAGTTTTCTATGCTCGATCTACACTATTTTTGAAGCTTTAAATTTTATAATAAAGATAAAAATATATTTTAAGACTATATATAATAAAGATTTCTAATATTGAAACTACATTTTTCAACACCATTTGAAGGTCCTCTTTACTTTGATTGTTTAGAACCTTGGCTTTATACGAACCACACCCTATTTTTTCTATTTATTTTAAGTTAGGGAGGTCTTTCGGCTTTGCATAGAACGGGTGGCCTAATGGGATGAAAATTTGAGAAAAACGGTATATATTTCAGCTGAATAATCCAACTGCACTATTAAAAAATCACTCACATGCTGTGAGAAAGTCATTATTCGTTTTACTAGAATATTTGTGGAATGCAACACGTTGTAGTTTACAAACATTATATTGCGTTCATCAATTTTGGTTGATATGAAGCATAAATCATCATCGACAGATTATCCTGTTCTCCATCGTCATTTGACATCGAATTTATTATTTACAAACAGCTCGCAGAATCTTATCGGATCCCACCTTTTAATATTTGCTGCTTATCAATAACCAGGGGATTCATTCAAAACACCAAATCACAAAAAATAAAAAACTAGAAACTAATTTATTAACAAGTGTGCAATTCTTTATCGCAGGGCCAGGACACCCACTTTTTATAGTTGTTTTTAGTTTTGATTAATTAATGAGATTATGGTATTTTGTTCAAAAAAAAATATTGTTTTTAATTGAACGTCCACATCATAAATTGGCAGGACCAATAAAATTAGAGTATTATTTGACTTTTGATGTAAAAAAATAAATTTTGTTTTTAATTGAAAGGACCCATCATAAATTGGCAGGACCTATAAAATTAAAATATTATTGACTTTTGTATAAAACGAATTTTATTTAAAAAATATCATTTTTTTTAGTTCAACCAGGATCGAGTCCGTAAGCATTTGATAGAGCGGTAGATCATGAGATTCTCGTGTATTATGTCATGCAGGGAAAAGCATTGAGTAAGAAAAAGAGATAATTTTACAATATTTTGGACCCACTATAAATTTGTCGGCAAAGAACACCAGCAAAATAACTACGTTTACGAAAGAAATAAAAATTGTTATGAAAATCACAAGAAAGAACAAAATGTGTGGATCCGAGTATTCCAACACCGACCTATACCAAAGCAGAATAAACAACCCCTACAAAAAACTCTCTTTCACTCTACACGATCTTAAAGATCGATTTTTTTCCTTCATAAAATTCAAATCTCTCTCAATTACAATGCATGTATTATTTTTATATCCATAACAAAAAGATAACCAAAAACGCTAAAAGCTTTATCTCTCTAATCACTAAAAACCTTATTTCTCTTACTAGTAAAAGCTAATTCTTATCTTTCCAATAAGGAAAAGCCTTGTCTTGCAATCGACCTTAAACTTATCCTACCATTAAACAAGGACGTCAACTTAATCTTTTTTTAAAATCCAAACTTCTATTCACGTTGATCTTAAAAGTGCGGGTCTTATCTAAAAGACAACCATACCTAAATCCAATGCAAACATAAAAAGGACTTACAAGGACTTAATAAAGAAAAATATATATATAAAGGTCCAACATTATAATGTAGAACTATAGATCCCCCATCAAAAATCTATCGGAAAAGGTAGTTTTAATGTTGAAAAAAAAAAAATTTAAATATCATAAATAGTGCATTTTACAACATATTATCTACACCGTCCATTTTCAAGATTTTCATATGTTTATAGATCTACTTGATTTTAACCATTTTTGAAATTTAAAATTTTATAATTAGATATAAAAATAGATTTTGAGATAATCATAATAACATTTTACATCAAAATTATATACCATGATAAAATTTGAAGGGCACCTTACCTTTATACAGAGGCGTCCGTATGCCAACTGCACCCTATAAAAAAAAACTTATCAAAGTAACCCCAAAAATCCTATTTCTAATAGTTCATCCTAATAAATAAAAATTAAAATTCTACCTAAAATCTAAACATAAAATTAACAAAAATAAAAATAAAATTTGTACTGCCAGATTTTGATATGCGTCATTCTTCGTGGTTCAAACTCATCCTCGAGTTTTTTAAAATGCACTAAGATAAAATTTGTAGTAGTCCCGCCTTCTTCTTCACCCTAAATATTAGAAAAACGATCATCCGACTTGTGGGTTACTGAATTAGTTAAGATACAATGATGGTGCACTGAAATTGTGAAACCCCTGAGAAAAAGGTCATTGTAGGTTGATTTTTCAGCCACATCAACGTGCTGAAATTGCTCAAACATCACCTTGGAGTACACCACTAATACATCGGTTTCTTTGTCATACATCTCGCTCAATCGCCTCTGGGATCAAGTCGTCATACATCTCCATAGGCTCAATCTCCTTTGGGATGAAGTCAATATCTTGATTCTCCACCTCTCAATCGATAAGAAAATTATACATCCTTGTTGCCTAATGGATAACTTCTTTCCTTTCATCTTCTTTTTCATAAAAAAGATTAACTTCATAAAAAATGAGGTAATCTGTGACATCGAAGAATGATGAATGTAATTGAAGATCCAAATCTACATGTTCTTCATCTTCAACTGGTTTTTCATCAAACTTAGGCAGATCAATTTCTCGGCCATGACGAAATAAATCATTCTCCTAACCATGAGGCTCCCGATACATAGGGTTGTATAGAATGGGTTCTAGAAAATAGTGTTCGACTCACTACCATCATAATAGTGTGTCGAAACTAATTTTTGCACCAAGCGCAAGGTCAGCTCTTCGACTTACCTTCTCAAACATTTGTTCTCTATCCCATGAAGAGGTCGGAGGTTTCATTCTCGCTAAATGGGTTGAGTCTCGATGCCCAGCCATGCTTGATGGGTTGAATCTCGATGCCCGACCATAGACCTTGTACACAAGCCATGAGCCAATTGACGAACACCACCATCCACAATAATTAACTACACTCCACCTGTGACGCATTATAAAATTTACTAGCAAACAACACCAATAAAATTAAACACGGCATAAAATTTACCTCCAAACAATACCAGCAAAATTAGCAATCGCGAAGGAAATCAAAAGAGCAGAACATGCGGATACAAGTATTCTCGTGTTGAGACACAGTATTCTTATCTCTTTCTCTCTATGTGACTTCCTATTCATTCTATCTCACGTACATTTCTATACTTGGAACCCTTTGTAAATACTTCTTCCAAACAAAAGATGTCTAAATAGTTCTTCTAAACAAAAGATGAACATCAACTTAAAATAAATCTATCTAAAACGAACTCACGTGAGAAAATAAAAGAAACAAAAAACGAACTTATCAAAATAAACTTATCAAATTAACCCCAAAAATCCTATTTTTAATAATTAATCATAATAAATAAAAATAAAAACTCTACCCATACTCTAAAAATAAAATTAACAAAAATTATATTAAAATTTTTAGCGACAATCTTCGTCAATTTTTTTGTGCACAGATTTTCAAAGATATGTTTGATTCATAATTCAAAACGCTTTTAACAAATATTAACTCAAACGTGTTTCACGACTCTGTGCATTTAATCGAGTTTGTGAGAAACGATGCTTGGAGAAGTTTGGACTAAACCATGAGCATCAAACTCCTCATGTTTCATGACATTTTGTGGTTGTTCATTTTCAGCAGTTCGATTTTTTGGGTGAATATTTTCAGTTGTCTACTTGTCCTTAAAGCGCCTTAATCTGGAAATAATCCAACATTTTGGAATGTGAAAGTCATGGATGTTGGCTCTGAGGCATAAAATTGGGTATATTAGTTTCTTAAGGAACTTCTTATCCATGATGCTTCCTTAGCCGCCATACAACATGCAATGAATTTTTTTTTTATAGTTGATAATACGCTTAAATTTTGTTTCTTAAACAACAATGAGAAAACACCACAACCATATCTTAGGAATTAAGGTGATTCCAATTCTAATTGGTGACTATCTCTAACACATGAGGATACCTACATCCACGGATAGAAAAGTTCTTTTCCACTTATCAAAAGGCACTAGACAATCATGGAGAATGCAAGGGATTAGAAAATCTCTCTCTCTCAAGCACTAAAACAAGTTATTTTTCTTTCAAGAATACCCACCCAAGGATTAAAAAACACCCACCCAAGGACTAAAAAACTAATCCTTCTCTCTTGCATACTTTTTCTATACATTTTTTTATTTTTCCATATGTTTTCTCTTTCTACAAATATACTATTGAGCAATGATCCAATACAACAGTTGTATCATAGTATAATGCAACGACACTTCAAAAAACCATGTTTGTGGTATTTGTATGACTCCAAATTTTGTACACACACTCTCTTCATCTCAATAATCAACCCGCCCAAAAACAAAGTTCAATTTGTACCCTACATATGGTCAAAATGAGTCCCCTCCATAAAAACAAATCTAGACTATTCATTTTGTGAATATCAAGATCTTAGCCTTTATAAACTCAAAATCATTTTTTTTTTCTAACATTGTTCATCTAATGATAATAAAGCCATCCAAAAAAGTTGGAAATGAAAAAATCCTTCTAAAACCCAAATCTAAGTATCTTACCAAAATGAACGACCTATGTTAATTGGCCTAAAAAAATACTTTCAAGGTTGTGTTTTGAATTTTTTAATTTTTTTATGATGGTTCATTAGAATGAAAAGAATACTTATTTCAAATTTTGAATCAAATAAATGGTTGTGACACTATTTACAGCACGCTCTACAAATATCCTATTTATAAAGAGAGACCCATGGGATACGCACATTAGGCCTCTCCATTTCCTATTAGAAATAGGATAACACTAATCCTATGAGAATATTTCGTAAGATTTCTTATTCGTAACACAATCCTATGAGAATCTTTCCTAAGATTTCCTATTCGTAATTTGATTGGGTTTAGATGGCCTCAACCTCCCGTAGACTCACGTGAGATATTCTTTCTCCAATTATAAGATTATAGATTCATAAAACTAGCATCAAATATCCCATGATACTATTCTTTCTCCAATTTATAAGATTATAGATCCATAAAACTAGCATCTAATGTCCTATGATACTATTCTTTCTCCAATTTATAAGGTTATAGATCCATAAAACTAGGATCTCATATCCCATGATACTAGTAACGTCAATATCATCCATGAGAGTATATCATGTTCCCTTAAATCAAGGAAACAAGGCTTCGTCACGTATGTCTAACAAATCCATCCTCCCCAAACCTTGTAGGGAAAATTACAAATAAACTGAAGACCAGACTTTTTTTATGTAACTTATCCACCTAAATTTTTCTCTCATTTTTTTTTTAAAACAAATTTTCTAGGTAAATACCCTCAAGGGAAAAAGTTCATTTTTTTAGACAGAAATGTCTTTCTCGTATATAAAAATCATTTCCCAAGATTTGACGTAGACTTTTGGTCCCAAACAGCACATTGCTTGAGGGCACCATCACAACATCCGACCGACCGCCTTACGACAGCTATTGCACCGAAATTGAGTACTACCGGACTGCCCTAAGACAACTTGTGGACCAAAACTGAGTATTGTTGTACCGCTGAAGCCCTGGAATCTAGTAACTGCCGGAACGCCTTTTGCAACCACCGGACAGCCTTACTGGCGGATCGCATTTTATATAGTGCCGGAGCCCTACCGAACCATATTTTACATAATACTGAAGCCCTCCGGAATTCAGTAACGGCCGGACCGCATTTTACACAGTACCAGAGCCCTATTGCCGGACCGCATTTTACACAGTGCTGGAGCCGTACTTCCGGATCTCACTTACACAATGCCGAAGCCCTGTGGCCGGACCACTTGCACAGAGCCAGAGCCCCTATTTTGGTGGGATAGAGGTGAGTGGTATGGGTAAGGTAAAAGTCAGGGATGGTAGCATAGGTATTTTTTTTATTTTTTTTGATTGGGGGTATTTGTATAGAAAGTGTATTTTTTGGAAAAAAATGTGAGAAAAAGTTAGGTCGAGGTAAGTTGCATAGAAAGGGTAGTTTTCAGGTTTTTTTTTTTTTTCTCAACTTATGGATGCAGTTTCTATAAGGTTACAACCTTAAACAATCCAATTAAGGCGCACCTTAAATTTTTATCATAATATGTAATTTTTTTGTAAAAAATTATTAGTATTATCTTAAAATATATTTTCATACTTAATTAAAAAATTTTAAATCCAAAAATAGTTAAAATTAAGTAGATCTATAAATATATGAAAATCTTGAAAATGGATGGTCTAGATAATATGTTGCAAGATGCACTATTTCCGGGACTAAAACTTTATTTTTTTTCATATTCATACATCTCGATGTCTAGATGATCGATTGGATTGTTTTCTCAACATTAAAACAATATTTTTGATAGATTTTTTAGGTGTCTATCATTCTACATTTTAAAGTTGCAACCTTATGTAAACTTTTCCCTTTTTTTATACTGTTAGAACTTGCTTTTTCTAAAACTCCCAAAAAAAAAAAAAAAGTGTACCGCTTTAACATTTATTCTAATAGGTGGTCTTCGTATCAGAATCATGTCCTTATCCAAAATATAATGAAAACTTTTATTAAAATACCAATTCAACTAATATTTACTTAAGAAAAGGAAACATACTTACTTCATCTTTCTAAAATAACTCAACAAAACTGGACTAATCAAAAGAGGGCAAGCTTTCTACGACATAAAACTTATATACTTCCCCTTATCCAACCGTCCATTCTGAATGGAGGGCTAAGATTGCCCCAATCACAATGTCATGTGTCTACATTATTTTATTTTAAATTTTTTTCTATAAACTATTTTAACACCAAATTTTGTACGTCCAATCCCCTATTAAATTCATATTAGCGAAAAATATAAAACAAATATTTTCAATAAAATAAAATGACTAAAATACCCTTAAAATTTTAAGGGGCATTTTGGTCATTATATTTTATAAAAAAACTATTTTTAATATTTTTTATAGGTGCACCCAAATGAGAAGATGGAACATACCAAATTTTATATTTATAAAATTTGTATAAAAAAACTAAAAATAAAATAATTTGAGACATCGGATCTAAGATCAAACGGTGAGTAACTCTCTTGATCAAAATTGGACGGCTGGATGGTAGCGGAAGCATAGATCTTCTATGCTGTAGGGGAAGTATAGAAACGTTTCCCATAAAAATATACTTATCAAACAAACAAATAATCTTAGACAAATCGTATTTTTAACAATTAACTTTAAAAAAAATAAAAATAAAAAATAGAAGATACATAACAAAAACTAACAAAATATATGTTTCAAAAAAGAAAAATATAACTCTCACTCCTAAAATAATTATAATTCCTAAAAACTAACACCCAAAAATCTATCCACATCTCTAAAAATAAAATCAACAAAACTAAAATTAAAATTTTGTAACAAGTGGATCTTGATATGCATCATTCTCCCCTGGTTGGAGAAAATTCGATCAGAGTGTTGAAATGCGTTAAGATGAATTTTTCAATATCCTTGTAATCTTCTTCAACTAGAAACATTGTAAACACGATCTTGGGACTTATGGGTTATTGTATTGATTATAATGCAACAATCGTGCATTGAAAATGAAAAGGCCTCATGGAAAAGATCATTGTTGTCAATCGAGTCTGTTCAACCATAAACTTGCTGAAATTGCTTAAACTTAACCTTAAGACATACGACGTGTGCATATTTGATATGAGCACTAGATTCAACAGTTGAACCAATTCAACCTATTGATTTTTCTTTAAGGCCTTCTTTTTTTTTTCTTCATCAAATATTGGTTTAATCATGTAATCTTGAACATTATCACATATTGAATCTCCTACAAATCATTGATCTTCATCTAAATATGTATAGAAAATTGGGGACAAATCCCAATCGACAACCTGTTGATCTTCGATACGACAACACCAAAATCAACCTTGTTCCCTTTCAAATGATGTAGATCAACTAACTCTTATGATTTATTCTCTTGACTATGGGACTGTCGAGGCAAGCATATGTATATAACGGGTACTCGAAGACAATTTCCCACTCACTATCGTCATCATAATATGTCGGTACTGTGTTTTACTCAAAGCACTGGGTCAATTCCTCAACTTGTCGAGTCAAGTCTTCTATCTCAGTGTCTCAGAGGTCTCGCTCTCTTAAAGATGTGCTCATTCTCGGTACCCGGCCATAGGCCTCGTTCACGAGCCATGATGTCTATCGACAAACACCATGATCCTTAAGAATCGACTGATGTTCTGATACCACCTGATGCAGTTGAAAATTACCGGCCCACCAATAACCGGTAAATCAATTGCATTTTAGATAGAAAAATAAAAAGCATAAAATAAATCAGCAAAAGGAAGCACGAACGTGGGGAGTCTGAGTTTTCCACCAAGAACCACTAGAGCACATAAAAGAAAAACTCATAGAAACGACTCTCTCACTCTCTCTCTCTACAATAAGCTTTTTTCATTCAACCAAAAATCCATCATCCCAATACATTGTATGTGCTTAATTTTTTATTCCCCTGCAACTTGCTTTCTAAAACTTCCTACAAAAATGGAAGTTCACCACTTCAACATTAATCCTAATAGGTGGTTTAATATCATGTGAAGCATCTCCTTATTCAAAAGATACAGAAAGATTTTATTCAAAAACAGAAAGTACCAACACAATTAATACTTATTAATGGAAAGTAAACGGACTTAATTCAGCTTCCTAAAATAACTCAACAAAAATGAATTAACAAAAAAAGACTTGTCAAACTAACCCAAAGAATCTTAAACTAATTATATTTCTAACAATTAACCTTAATAAAAAAATAAAAATAAATAAAAGATGCCATAACAAAAAATAACAAAATATGTTTTTAAGAAAAAGAAAAAGAAAATATAACCCTAACTTCTAAACTAATTATAATTCCTAAAACTAAACCAAAAAATCTACGGACATCTCTAAAAGTAAAATCAGCAAAAATAAATTTAAAATTGTGTAGGAACCTGATCTTGATCCTTATCTGATCTTCCCCAGAATTATATGAACATATCTTACAAAATGAAAGGGGTGATAAAATCTAGGGGCAAGCACTCTACACCATTGCTTCATTCATAGAAACCGCTGCCTTGGCCAAAGCATCAGCAACCATGTCGGCCTCTCTTTAGATGGTAGGGTCTTCCAATGATTTTCAGCAAAAGATTAAAGCTTAGTAAGTACAATTATCCTCCATTGCGCCAATCTCCAAGAGGCCTACAATGACAACCCATGGAATCAACGGTAAGCTTGGAGTCTCTTTCAATAACAATAGGTAGCATGAGATAAAGTTTAAAAGAAACTCAAAATATTGGGTGATCAATCTTTTACCATGGTGAATAACAATCAAAACCTCAAGCACGAAGAAAAGATGAAAATAGCCGCATCAGTTGCTGCAACTGGTAGTACTCAAGCTATAGTAGGGCACTGTTCTAGTGACCTATGTGCATAAATCATATGCACCAAAATATAATTTAATTGGTACAAAGTACCATAAAGGTATAATTAACTCCACTGAGGTGGAGTGTCGAAATCAGATCAGAATTAATAAAAGAGCTTACTCTATCTTTACTCTATTATTCATTCTTGACCCTGAATAATCAAAGTAAGATGTACTTCTAAATGGTGTCGAAAAGATGATTTTTTAGTAGTAAAATCTTTGTGAAGGCCTGGAAATTTATTTCATCTCTAATTACAAAATTTAAAGCCTAAAAAATAATATAGATCGGGCAAATCTATAAATGCTTTAAATTATTGAAAATTGACGCCCCAAATAATGCATTTGAAGATACGCCCTTTCCTAGACATTGAAATCTTTCTTTCTTTTTTCTTACTTCTACGCATCTCAAGGTAGCGATGATCTATTAGAGAGTATTTCGATATTGAAACAACCTCTTCTAGTGAATTTTTTAGGTGTGTCTTAATTTAATTGTTTAAAGCCTCAACCTTATATAAATTTTATCCTTAAATAAAATATATCTCTAATTTCATAAATTCTGAAAAAATCAACACATTATGAAAAGAATAAAAAAATATATTCATTTTAAGTATACTTCACATCCATTTTACTGATCGATATTTATTTCAAAGGCTAGAAGTTTATATAAAAGGTTAATTCTTAAGACTTTATTAAAACTATTTTGTTTTACAAGCATAATTTTGACAACTATTTTTTTAAATGGAATAGTGTATAAATATACATTATAGTTTCCATTATTACCAAAGTACCAAATAGTTTCCGTTACTACTAGACTGTCTGTTTTTTCACTTCATAACGAAATGTTTTAAAAAATATTGTTTTACCCTTTTTCGGGTTTTGAACAACCGAAATGGCCGTATTTTCGGTTTTTCAAAAACCGAAATGTGCCTCATTTTGATTCTTGAAAAACAAAAAATGACCTTGACAATTTAAAAACTTTTGTTGTCTTCTCTACGTCTTGTGCTCAGTGTATATGATTCTTAAAGCTACTCTTGTGTGAGTCTAAAAAAAAAACAGTCTCACATGAAAAGCTACACTATTGTGGGTAGAAAAGTTATCAAATGGATGTGGGACTTCACTTTTCTAGAGATCCATACCAACTTTAATGGTGATCTTTTGGAGGTCCTATTCACATAGGTGGGAGAGGGTCCTATAGGATCATTTCTCTATTTTGAATTTGGCGATCAAATTAATTGTTTATCCGAAAATCCGAGTTGCTTAAACAGGACTAGACATGTCAGTAATCGATGGCCATACCGATCAGGTTGAACCCCCATAAGTTATTATATAAAGGGTGCAGTTGGCATACAGATGCATCCATAGCTGCAGAGGTAAGGTGCGCTTTCAAATTTGATCACCGTATATAGTTTTGATGTAAAATGTTTTAAGGATTATCTCAAAATCTATGTTTATATCTAATTATAAAATTTTAAATTTAAAAAATGATTAAAATCAAGTAGATCTATAAACATATGAAAATCTTGAAAATGGACGGTGTAGATAATATGTTGTAAAATGCACTATTTTTGAGACTTAAAATCTTTTTATTTTTCACGGTCATACATCCCAATGTCGAGATGATCAATCAAACGGTTTTTCAACATTAAAACTACCTTTTTCGATGGATTTTTGAGGTGCATCCGTAGCTCTGCATTGTAAGGTTGCAACCTTATATAAACTTTTTCTTTTTATAAATAAAGCGTGTTTTAAAATGAAAAAGTTTATATAAGGATGCTACCTTATAATGTAGAACTACTTATGCCTCTCAAAAATCCATCGAAAAAGGTAGTTTTAATGTTGTAAAACCCTTTGATTGATCATCTTGACATCGAGATATATGACTATGAAAAATAGAAAGGTTTTAAGTCTGTGCATTTTACAACATATTATCTATACCGTCCATTTTCAAGATTTTCATATGTTTATAGATCTACTTGATTTTAACCATTTTTTAAATTTAAAATTTTATAGTTAGATATAAAAATAAAATTTGAGATAATCATAAGAATTACATCAAAATTATATACCATGATAAAATTTAAAGGTGCACCTTTCCTCTACACATACGTATGTATATGTACGCCAACTGCACCCGTTTAAAAATGGGTATGGTTTCTATAAGGTTGCAACCTTAAACAATCCAATTAAGGTGCACTTGGAAATTTTATCATAACATATAATTTTGGTGTAAAAATTTCTTAGGAAAATATCAAAATCTATTTTCATATCTAATTATAAATTTCTAAACTCCACAAATAGTTACATAGATCTGTAAACATACGAAAATCTTGAAAATGGATGGTCTAGATAATGTGTTACAAGATGCATTATTTCTGGGACTCAAAATCTTTTTTTTTTTTTTTTGTTTGTTCTTTTTCATATAGATGATTAATTAGAGGGTTTTTCAGCATTAAAACAACCTTTTCTGATGGATTTTTGATGTGCATTTGTACTTCTACATTTTAAGGTTGCAACTTTATATAAACTTTTTCCTTTAAAAGTGAAGCTTTTGGCCATATTTAATATCTATTATTTAAAGGGTGCGGTTTCCATAAGGTTGCAACCTTAAACAATCCAAGGCGTACCTTCAAATTTTATCATAACATATAATTTTGATGTAAAATAATCTTAATATTATCTCAAAATCTATTGTTATATCTAATTAGAAACTTTCAAACTTCAAAAATGACTGAAATCAAGTAGATCCATAACACATGAAAATCTTGAAAAATGGACGGTCTAGATAATGTTTTGTAAGATGCACCATTTATGGGACTCAAAATCTTTTTTTTTTTTTTTCATAGTCACACATCTCGATGTCGAGATGATCAATTAGAGGGCTTTCAATATTAAAACATTTTTTTATAATTGATATTTGATGTGCATCCATAGTTCTACATTTTAAGGTTGCAACCTTATGTAAACTTTTCCCTTATTTAAATGTTATTTGTATATTAAGATATATTATATAATTACTATTATTTGTAAATCATAAAATATTTTTAATAAATAAAACAATAAGATATTATTTATATTTTTGGTTTATTATTATAGATCTTAGTATTATATATTACATCTTAATATAATTAGGGAAACGTTTATATAGGGCCGAGGCTCTAAACAATCAAATTGGAGCCCACCTTAAGAATTTTATTAGAAGCGGTTGTCCTGATGTCTAAATATCCGCAACTTAATCATTTCAACATTAAGATGTATGGACATGAGAGAAAAAATGGATTTAAAGTTTTGGAAATAGTGCATCTTGTAACGCATTTTGGACCGTCAATTTTCATGATTTTAAAGTTTTCATAGATTGGCTTGATCTACACTATTTTTAAAGCTTTAAATTTTATAATTAAAGATAAAAATATAATTTAAGACTATCATAAAGATTTTCAATATTGAAACCACATTTCTCGAAACTATTTGAAGGTGGGCTCTAATTTGATTGTTTAGAGCCTCGGCTCTATCCAAACCGCACACATATGATTATTAATCCTATGATATTTTGGCTTCTGTGCAATTGAGAACTATTAGTTTTGGAGCACTTTTTTTTCACAACAATTGGTTCATAACAAATAATTCCAAACCACTTTAATTCCTAACAATGAGCACTCTGGAACTATTAGTGTTGGAAGTTCAAATACCCGAAACCCCAATTTAACCTGAATATCACACACTCAATACCGCATATATAAAATCATAATCCTTTCAAATATCATGTGCAATAATTTAAGAAAAATAAATTAGAGATGGAATAAATTACATATTCATGTGAGAAAATTAGAGAGACAAATCATAATACAAATTTAATGTGGCTCACCTGGCAGGGCTGTACGGACAAGCCAGTAAGTAATTACACTATCAAAGAGAAATTTACTAGGGGATACAAAGTTACCTCATTGGAGAAAATTGGTGAAAACTATCACCAAAAAAATACTTTATTGTGATCACCCAAAAACCACGATTTACTCCATTTTACTTTGGACGATCTAAGGACATGAGCAATATAAACTCATATAATTTTCCCACTAAAATGAACAAAAAAATCTCTTTTCTTTTCTAAACATAACCCAAGTAAACCCTAGAAAGAACTTTCTAAAGAGAGAGAAAAGTTCTAACCAAAAAGGAAAAA
Organism: Amborella trichopoda; assembly: GCF_054954075.1. Lineage (NCBI taxonomy): Eukaryota > Viridiplantae > Streptophyta > Magnoliopsida > Amborellales > Amborellaceae > Amborella > Amborella trichopoda. The sequence goes on along the minus strand of NW_028283097.1, from coordinate 67,365 downwards.
TTGTGTGTCCCATGTAACCTTTTTTGCTTTTGTACTAGTCACATAATTTAGTAACAAAAAAGACCCTAAACAAATAAGTAAAATACAAATACATATTAGGTGATTTTTTTATCACTGTTTAACAATTGGTTTCATACCATTTTGATTCCCCTTTTATTTATCAATAAAGAAGATTTTCGACTGGTGTTTGGGTAAACAAGATAACTTCGTAAGAGGGGAATCAGGGAAGTTTTCTTAAGTAGTTTTTTTTTTTTTTAAGGAAATTCAGAATTATAATGAATTTCCATTTTCTAAAGTTTTATTTTAGGTTTAAAGTGGACAAGGAGACTTCTAGTAGCTTCAGGAGGCTATTTTACCCGTAAGGGACTTGACTATAGTGGGATTGGATCATTTCACTAATATGGCCCATAGCAGATGTCTTGGTGCAATTAGGGGTTTTGGTGAATTTTAGGGACCGAAGGTGATTGTGTGATTGTCAATTATTGAATCAAAATTCCAAAAACAAAGAGTTCTTGGCGGATTGAAATGGGGATTTTTGAAAATTAAAAATTTCCGCCATTCTATCAAATGTAGCTTCAATACCTCATAGTGTTTCTTAAAACTGGAGGGCTTTGATTAATTGTTAAAGGATTCAACTTTCATATATTTCAATTTTTCCAAAATGATGAAGATTTGAGGGTTTTTTGGGCCCGAAGTACTACTGCTCGAAGAATTGTTTTTGATCCAAACAAATTGATTTCTGATTGCCCAATTGATCAATTTTTATCAAATTGATCACTGAAGTTTGATCATAAAGGCCTCATGTATCAAATAAACTAGTTATTTTGATTTACTATTGATTAAATGTTTTTATATCAATTTTTTTTGCTGTGTTTTTTTCCCGAAATTTTCGTGAAGTGAAAAATCCACAATTATTTGAACAAAGATCTCAATAGTGAATGAATCGGGCATTAGAATCTTAATTAAAGTATCTATCATATCCCCATGTCAATTTGTTCAAAAAATGAAAGATTTGGGGTTGATTTTGATGCTAACTTTTTTGTGTTCTTTTGCTCGATTTTAGGGTTCTTAAAAAAAAATTTGTTTTTTAATAAAATTACGTTTTGTTTTTATAAAAATATGTTATTTGTGATGAATATGAGAAAAAAAAGAATATATTCTTTTTGAAAAAAAATTTTAAATATTTTTGGTGAGCTTTTTGGATCTTTTTGTATGTTATTTATTTATTTTACAAAAATAATTTTTTTTGTGACAAATATGAGAAAAAAATATTTCTATCTATCATTTGTTGCAACTTCATACTCCTTAAATATGTTTATTAGCCTCTATGACGAAAAGAGGTTGAAACTAAAAGGTGTTTTACTCATCTCTCATGTTTCCACATGCTGAATTGGATAAAAAATTAACCATTTTTTATTTATTTTTAATATGCATCTTAATTCTACATTTTAAAGTTGCCATCTTATATAAATTTTTTTTTTGTCAGGTTAAAACTCAACTTAAAATGTTACTGAGTAAATGAGGTTTGGCCATTTCAAAATCAATTTGGCCATTTGAAGCAACACTTAACACCTTGACCCACACCTTGCATTTTTAACCAAGTTATTGAGTAAATGAGGTGCTCTCTCTTACTACCTTGACTCACAACCTTTCGAAAAACTGGGAACATTATGCTACAAAACAAATACGCTCTCAAACCCAATTCTAAACCGTATTAAAGGGTTTTTCAACATTAAAACAACATTTTTCAACATCAACATTAAAACAATATAGAAGCATATATTATTGCGTTATCCATTGTTAGTTGAACTTTGTAACTTCATTAATTGAATTTATGTGAAATTATAAATTGTCTTACATATCTCTATAATATTCAACTATTAAATTATATAAAAAGTTGTTTCAATTGTTTTTTATAAGATAAATGTATGTAATATGATAGTGTATACTTAATCTAAGTTTTTCTAATTTTTTTTTAAAATTTTTTAGGGGGCTTTGATTCATTTTTATTACAAATAATCTACTTAACCGGTTAGTCCGGTTAATCGCTCCAGTTAATCCGGTTCCGATTTGAACCGCCCCCAGCCTCTTGATCGATTAACCGTTTCGGTTCGATTTTACGAACACTACTCTCCACGTGGAGCTTTCGCCTCAAGCAGACGTATGAGGTCTTAGATCTATTCGGACATCTGCCCATCTATTTTGCAATCTATGTGTATGTTTTTATATTATTTGTTTCATTCTTTGTAATCATTTTTATTGAAAGCGCCATTACTCTTTGATCTTTTGAACCAATTTATCAGGGGCTTCGCTAGCTTGATCAGTTAATAACAGAAGTGTTTTGGTCGAGATGTAGGTTTCGGGGGTTTCAGGGGTCAATCAGCGATAGATGAACCTTTTGAGCAAGTAATGAAGTAATGATGGATTGGGATTTCGGGACTAAAAAATGCATAAACTTGGATCTTAAAACCTCACTTGAATAAAAAAATCCAACTAATGTGCATGAGGATTCGGTAAAAGGGCTTAATTACTAATAATTACTAATATTGGAGAAGTATATAAGTTGAGATTTGAAGTTTTGATATTTATCTTTCTATATATATATAATTGTCATGATCTTCCTACAGTAAAGTAAAAACTATGTAGTTGTAATATTCATCAATTAATTAATAATGCATCTAATAATACAGATTATGCATCTAAAAACATCGACCCACTATGCCATCGATGTTTTTTTGTATGTAACAAATTGATAGAAGATATTATCTGAAAATGTGAAAAAATAAAATTTCAATTACATTAAGTAATTGGCTTTTAGTTAATCCCTAGGCTAGCTTCCTTATTTGCTCTTCGTGTAATTAACGTGGATACTGGAATAATTGTATGCGTTGATGACTAATTGCAAATTTATATGGAACTGAACTTGTTGAATTTTTTTTTTTTTTCAATGAATATTTGATATGAAGTTAGAAATGTCTATTAATTATGTGAGCTTTGATGACGTTTTACTCCCTCTCCACTATGCATTCATTTGTCTAGGTCCTCTAATAGTAGGTATCCCAGATTGATTCATGGCCATCGGAAGAATGTAATTATTGATTTGCCATAGTGGTTATTTTAAGCATAACCAGAATGATGGGCGTAACTATTATAAAAGGGAAACTTAAAATCCACACTACATGATGGGGGCAACTCACTACAACAACTAAAGGTTCATGTATGTGTGGTGTATATTGAGCTTTGACCCAAACCGTTTATGAGAATTATTCACTTGTAGAACCCTTTGAAAAAAGGTTTGAAGCATAGAATAGGTTGATGACGTGATGCACGTTGTTAGGCCCATTGCGTTCTCCTACGCACCCTGCGTCACGGGCCAGGAGCAACCTTTGGCTGGTACAACAAGCTCTATTGAGTCCTACAGTGGTGATGTGGTCCATATTTTACGCATTATGGGGTCTTCAATTAACAATTTTATGAGATTTTTGTGTTGTTCTAGGTTGACCTGGATAAATTCTGATAAGATTTAGTTACTGGACTGACCTTGTCTGATGTGAGGGTTTCCTAAGTATTATGGACTACTAGGCATGATCAACAAAGATCTACTATACTAGTATGGTCCTTAGGGGTTTAGGATTAGAGGTTTCTCGAAATTCCCTTAACCAAAGTTTTAGGGAGGTGAATAGAGAGCTATGGCAAGTGTTCAAGGAAGGCATATGAAGAGCTAAGTTTTATCACAAGCGAATAGTATGGACAAGAGCTTGGTGAAAATCAGGTTGAATATTTGATATGGCTCTACAGAGGGATAAAAGAGCTCCCAAATCAGCCTAGTCTTCAGTTCAATAAAGTGACGAGGAAGATGACTGGGCCTAGTTGGGAGGAGCATGTTTAAGTACAATTTACTTATATTGCAAAGAACCAGAAAAACTTATATGCTAGTATAAAAATTTCATATTTTGGTAATTTATTCAGGCAAATTATTGGACTTCAAGGAACTTGTCCATTACTTTTCATCCTATGCACATAAAGGGTTTCATTTTTGGAGATGTTGTGGCTCATGCGCAACCTATATCAGATGTTCATGCTCGCGAGTAGGCCTAGGTCCTAAACTCTGATAGCTTTTGTCGGACAATTTATTCCGGAACGCTTTGATATATTGTACTTTGATTTAAAGAACTATACAGTTAGATGTTTATGACTTCACAGTGTAACCTAGAGACCAGAATTTGTGAGTCTGAGCAAATTACATATTTAAATGTAGATTTAGATATGAGAGAGAGATAGAGAGACCAGGTCAGGGAGTGATGCAGAGATCTCTCATGTCGTCTCGTTTTTTTGCATATGATACCAGGATAAACTTGGCATTATGTGTTTTTTTTCTTCTTGGGATAATAAAAAAGAGAGAGAAATAGAGAGAATCAGGAGAGAACATAATTAGAATAATGAAATTTTGATGACCTTGTAATATGGAAGTACTATTTCCCTCAATAATGAAGTAGTGACATAATTATGTAGTTGGCAAAAATGTCTTACTTGGTTTAGCCTTTGAAGATTTTGATACATTTCAATAGATAGAGGATAATAGAAACTTTGGGATATAAAATTGCTAACTATTGGAAAGCGAAATGAAGAATAAATATTTTATCAAAATCAATAAACGACATTGAACATTGGAATGAAAATGAGAAGTTTATTGGTAAATCTCAAAATTAAATGAAGAAAAAAAAACTAAAAGAATGACTAATGAATTTCAGGAATACACATCTTCCAGGCAACCCAAACAATATACAGGCTATTCCAGATTTCTTACCAGGTCTATCCAAACAACAGGCACCCCAACCCTAAGAACAACCCAAACTTGCACCTCTCCCTTTCTCAACCCCAACTGAAATTCGAGAAATTCCAAATTATGAAAGAAACATTCAGGAACTTCTTGATATCAAAAAGCCCTAGATTCTAGAGAACTAGAACTTTCATGTTTTAGAGAATACCAAACATGCACTATGTCATCTACACATACGGCCATGATCATTTTTGCTTTTGAGTGTAGAGATATAACCATGATCATCCAACTCATAGGCACTTACACCTCTCACTTTCTTCAACCCCAACATATCCATCATGCTTCTCTCTCTTTCTACATCCTTCCACCTCCCAACACTAGCATACACATTAGACATGAGCACATAGTCCCCCACATGATCATGATCCAACCCAAGAAGCAATTGACATGCATCCTTTGCCATCTCCACATTCCCATAGGCCATGCAACCACCCGCCAATGCTCGCCACACAAGCCCATTGGGCCTTTCTCCCATCCCCCATACAAGTTCTTGGGCCTCATCAAGAAGCCCGGCCCGTGAAAGCAGGCCTACCATACACCCATAGTGCTCCACTCTTGGGACCAAACCATACTTGGCATTCATCTCTCTAAATAACTTCCGGCCCTCACTTACCAGCCCTGAATGGCTACATGCACTTAACACACTCAATAGTGTGACCCCATTAGGCAGCACGCCGACCTTCAACATTCTCGAAAAGACTGTTAAGGCCTCCTCGCCATGGCCATGTATGGCCAACGCTTCTATCATGACACTCCATGACCATACATCTTTCTCTATAATCCCATCAAAAACCCATCTAGCCTTGTCTATATCACCACACTTTGCATACATATACACAATGGCATTGCTCAAGTAAGTGTCTTTCCTTATGTATGGGCTTCTATCTATGAAATTATGAAGTTGTTTCCCTAGAGTGAGTGCACTGGACTTGGCAATGGCTTGGATGATTGGCATCAATGTAACCTCATTGGGATGGATGCCTGATGAACCCATGCAATCCAAGAGCCTCAGTGCATGGTCTAAGTCCCCTTTTCTTGCATGAATGGCTATTATAGCACTCCATGAAACAATATCTCTTTGAGGCACTTTATCAAACATTTGCATTGCACATTTTAATTGGCCACAATCCACATACATCATAGCCAAATTAGTGTCCAAGACCTTATTGCAAGATGCCCATCCAAGCTTGATTATATGGCCATGGACTTGCATTCCATACGCATCCTTGCAGGTACGGCGGCACGACTCGAGCAAGAAGTTGAAGGTGAAGCCATCAGGAGAAGCACCTTCACGCCTCATTTTAGAGTAAAATTGAAGGACTGCTTGTGGGTTAGAGTGCAGAGTAGAAGCCCTTATCATGGTGTTATACGAGAATGTATCTGGGTTTTTGATCTGGGAGAAGATCAGTCGTGCATATTGGAAGGTGTTTGAAGGGGAGTTTGCACATAGAGATATGAGTTTTGTTTGTGTGAATTTATTGAGAAGTTGGGTTGTTGTGATGAGGTACGCATGGAGTTGCTTGATTTGGTTGAGGGAGTAGGATTTGGCTGTGATTTGGAGTCCTTGGTTCATACTTCATAGTCGAGGAGTTATTCTCGAATTTGATAAGTTTTCTAGAATGGAGACTACTACTATTTGTTTGTATTTTGTTGATTTTGCTCTCAGTTATTGCTACTCTTGCATCATTCACAACTCTCTCTCTCTCTCTCTCTCTCTTCATTTGAAATGCTAACAGTTATAAGAAACACATTTTAAGAGGATTTCTCAGGCCCCTCCACGAGAAGGAAGATCAGGCCTTTCAAATAATTGTTCCATTTATAACTACTAATATATATTATCTTCTTGAGAAATCAACGGAAATATTTTTAGTTTTAGGTATATTTAAAAATATTCTGAAATTTTTTAATATACGTAGATTATCCCTTTTTTTAATCTTCTTTTTCTTTATCGTCGGTACTTAGAGTATCGAAGTAATTTCATAATTGTAAACATGATGTTCGGTACTGGGGGTACCAAATATTCTTTTAGCATAAAGTTTTGTTTGCTAATCCCAGTGAACAAAATCTTTTTCGTTTAAATATATTATACTTTAGGACTAGTATTATGGTAGTTTGGTATTAGTATTACTATTACCAAAAATACTGGTACCAATTCCAAAAAAGAAAAGGAAAAAACCTAATTCGGTACTGCTAGTACTGCAGTACATAACGAAACATTAAGCTAAGAAAATATTTTGTTCAGAAGTGGAACAAAACACTAAGCCAAGACAACATTCAGTACACCCATTAATTAATAAATAGGGTGCAGTTGGCATACCGGATGCATCCGTAGGTGTAGAGGTAAGGTGTACCTTCAAATTTTATTATGGTATATAATTTTGATGTAAAATGTGCTTAGGATTATCTCAAAATCTATTTTTATATCTAATTATAAAATTTTAAATCTAAAAAATAGTTAAAATCAAGTAGATCTATAAACATATGAAAATCTTGAAAATGGACAGTGTAGATAATATGTTGTAAAATGTACTATTTTTTAGACTTAAAATCTTTTATTTTTCATAGTCATACATCTTGATGTCGAGATGATCAATCAAATGGAGTTTTTCAATATTAAAACTACCTTTTCCGATGGATTTTTTAGGGGTATCCATAGTTCTACTAAGGTAGCATCCTTATATAAAATGTTTCCTAATAAATATAGTGTTAAAAAACTATATTTTTAAATCCAAACCATTAATAAATATAGTGTTAAAAAATATATTTTTTAAGAGAGTTATGAAAAGAAGAATTCTAAAATAAAGCCAAACCATTAATAAAATAGATTTAAAACATAAATCTAAGCCATTAACAAATGTAGAGTAAATATATATATATTTTTAAGAGAGTTATGGAAGAAAAAACTCCAAAATAATTTCATGCACTAAGAAAAATCGAGTTAAAAAAATACGCCACCTATAAAAATGGAACTCACAACCTATTTGGAGGTTAAGACCTGCCCACATATAACTGTAGTTGCAAAAGTCCTCCATTTTTATATACAACGTAATCTTTATTTGCTAGAAAGAAGCAAAAGGAATTTTTATATAGAATGTAATCTTTATTGGCTGGAAAAAGAAGCAAAAAGGGTTTAGGAAAATGTATCCCACGTCCTGGCGGGTGCATGACTAGTGCAGGCTTACTACCACGAAGCCAGCGGACGCACAATGAATAGACGCACATTGAATAAACGCTGCTCCTCTTTATATATATATATATATATATATATATATATGTAATTAATTTACGTTCAAAAAAATAAAACAAGAGCTTGACTCGGCCGAGGAAATCGGACTCGGCCGAGTAAATCGCCTCGGCCTGGGCCCGAGTACTTTGGCCGAGTCGATGTTTTGAACCTTGTTTTCATGTATTGGATTTCACATCAATGGCTAAACGTAATTGTGATCCTTTTTATAAAAAAACAAAAAATAAAAAAAATATAAAAAATAAATCTCATTGTATATAATCCCTTTAAAAAAAACCATCAATTCTAGTTTTTAAGGCTTCAAATAAGTTGCTAGCACCTCCTCAACCTTCAAAACCCAATAATAGACGGTTGGAGTGGGACGTTCCTCCAATAGAAGTTCAACCAAACTTTGAGCCATACGCCAACCTTTCGTTTTTAACGTGAGATGATTGGCAACCTGCTAGCAAACTCTTTTATGCCCAAATATCAAGCACGGCTCACAAATCAAATCTATCTATACCAGGCCGGACTAGTGGTTACCTGTTTGACCACCAATTAGTACTTTGGTCAGGTTGATCTAAAGTAAATTTATGTTTATTCAATAAACAACAAAACTGGTATATGACTAATTTTGACCAGTGCAATATATTATATATTTTAAATTATTATTCATAATTTTTTTTATATCATAAAAATCTATTGAACTGGTTTGGTAAGGCATGTTTTGCTGGAGCCGGACAGTTCACCAATCATGTAGCCAGGATAACACCATTGCAAACATTGTGGAGCTATATAACGTGATCCATATGTCCATAATGACATCAAGTGAGGTTATTATTAAATATAGTTTGTCACTGTTTTGAGGAGAGAGAAAGAGCACGAGGGAAAATGAGAGATATTAGAAAGATTTTGTAGAGATAGTTTTTGGCACAAAGAGTGAGATCTGAGAGATATCCAGTGAGATTGAGCATAGAGAGAGAGGGAAAAAATGGGAGACTCAAGAGAGATTTTGTAGACTGAGAGGGGAAAAAATGGGTGATTCAAGAGAGATTTTATAGAGAGAGAGAGTGCGCAAAGAGAGAGAGAAATCAAGAGATTGGGCACAAAGAGAGAGAGAAGAAGCGATTGGTTTCTAAAAAAACAGAAATGGAGAGATTGAGATTTCCTAAAGCGAGAGAGTTTGGGCAAAGAGATTGAGATAGACAGATTGGGCATAGAGAGAGGGAGATCCACAGCTTACATTGAGAGTTCTGCTGTGAGAAGGAGTTTGGGATTTCATAGAGAGTGAGATCAGTTTGGGGGGAGAGAAACTTTTCGCATGAGATTTCGGTAGAGAGAGAGGAGAGTTTGGGGAGAGATTGAAATTTCAGGAGTTTATGAAATTTTGGTAGAGAGAGAAAGGTGCAGCTCTAAAACCTATAAATAGTAAAATATGGGGGAAGTATTAAGAAAGATATTGTGGTTTCAATTTTTTTGACTTTTTAATGGGAGATGGTGGGGACGATAAATACAAGAAAAAAAAATGTTGAAATTTAGTATATAATATAAAAAATTATGAGGGTAAGATTTGTAGAAAATTGATTTTGGAGAGTATCTATAATTTTCGATTGTTACTATCCCAATGTCTTTAACAAGTTGGACGTGATGTAGTGGTTCCCACCAAATATGTCATTAGCAGTATTTGCATCACCTTCATTGTCCAAACATAGTTATAACATATATGGTATTGTGGTTATCATGAGCACATGGATCGTTTTTGCATCAGTCCATCTAATATTACCCTCGCAATAAAATTTATTTCAGCTCTACAACACATGCGAAAAATGACAACACCAACTGACGACGGAAATGAGAGATTATAACTGATTTACCTGAAAAAAGTGAGAATCATACTTTTTGTAACACGAAAATACCACACAAACACCATCCATAGAATCATCACTAATAGGGAAGCACATCGTTCTTAATACAAAAATATTACACAAACACCATCCATGGAATCGTAATTAAGAGGGATGCTCTACCAGTAATACAGGCACTTTATACTTTAGGACCCCTATGATATGAGCGATATGGTGCTATGAACAATCCCTGTTTCCCACCATCATTATTCAATTCACTGAGTTGATGGTGATAACCCACATGATCATGTCATTTTCAAAACTATATGGATCGTATAATATTTTCGTTGTAGTTTATGGTAATACTACTCGTTTGGGTCGGGGTAAGCTTCGATAATTGACTGGAGGGTCGGAAGCGGTTTGATGTTGCAGTTGCTGAAACCACCCTTGCTCAACAGTGCCCTCCACTCCTCCTCTGTCCTCTCCAAGCCTCCTGAGGTTGTTGCAAACATTAACATGTCGAATGCCAACCTCGAGTCAGCAAAGGCACTGGTATCTTCCTTATGATGCAGAACTACGTCCACAATAATCAACTTCCCGCTCTTGGAAGGGAGTGCTTTTCGACATTGCTTCAATATCTTCACACAGTCTTCGTCCTTCCAGTCATGTAGTATCCACTGCACAAAAGCAATTTAGGAAACAATCAAGCATGCCATGAGAGGGGGATGTAGTTTCAAAAGGTATATGCTTGGGAAGGTACGCTATATGTTTCTACATCGTACACCATAAGGTATGGCACATTCACAGACATGGAGGGCAAAAATTAAGTACACCTAATTTTCATCTACAGGAATTACTCCTAATATCCACTATCCATCTCAAGTCCAAGGTCTTTTTCTCTTGTTTGCTAGGAAACATTGGGATCCAAACCAAGGATATATTAAAATCCAAGACTCGTTATGGTTCATCTATATTTTTTAAGAGTGATTTATGTTCTGACCCCAAAATTTTAGGTAAAATGGAGAATGCTCCATTTATGGACGGAAATTACAAAGGTTGGTCAATTTTTAAAAAAATAAAAAAAAGGTAGGCTGACCGATCTTCTTTGTAATTTCCTCTTATAAATAGCATATTTAACTTAAAATTTTAGGACTGATGCAAAGCATTCTATTTCGGGAGAAAAAGTGGGAGAGGATTATTAGTTTCCTTTTGAACTCCTTTTCCTTCCTATCTTCCTACTGCCACGCTTTCTTTTGTTTATATACAATATAAGGCAAAAAAAAAAAAACTCATTCCAAAAGATTTTAGGGTAAATATCCTATTATTTTCTATTTTTTTAATTTCTATATCTCATTAGACTCAAGTATTGAAAATATTACATATAAGCAAAAGGACTCCATCTTTTCTATCTTCCAACCCCCTAAACCTTTTTTACCATGTATTACTGACCTCAACAACTTATGAAATGACTCTATCTCTCTCTTTCTAAAACTCCATCTCTCTCATATCATCGTCTCTATCTCAAAACTCCATCTCTCTCACTCTCACATCATTGTCTCTCTCTCTCTCAAAACTCCATCTCTCTCCCTAAAACTCAAACTACATCTCTCTCTCTCTCTAAAGCTCCATCTCTCTCTAAAACCCAAACTCCATCTCTCTCTCTAAAACTCCATCTCTCTCTCACACATAAGAAGGTATGCTCGTGTTCGAGCTCAAGCTAAACCCTTTTGCTGGTAAACTCACCGAGAAAAGAAGAGAGAGAGAGAGATGGAGTTTTTTAGAGGGAGAGAGATCAAGTTTTAATAGGGTGTCATTTTAGTATTTGTTTGGGTAAAAAATTTATGGTAAAAAAGGTTTAGGGGGTTTGTAAGATAGAAACGATGGAGAGCTTTTGCTTATAATTAATATTTTCAATTCTTGGGTCTCATGAGATTTGAAAGTTAAAAATAGGGGATAAGGAGATATTTTTTCAAAATTTTATATTCTTGTGGGATTATACAATTCATTAATTCCCTAGAGTAATATTCAAGATAGGAGCAATTTTAGGATCCCAAATTTTAGGGACGTAACCTTTTCAATCTATAGATTAATCTTAATAAAAAGAAAAAAAAATCTAATTGAACCTAAAAAAATAACATCTCAATATTATCTAAAGACCCTCCAATATTTGCGGTGTGAGGTCTAAGTGTAAAAAAACTTGAAATTCAAATTTTTTTTTTTGGAAATAATATACATAATATAATTCTGCAGGAGTATAGTTTGCATACTAAGAAAACATCTCTCCCACTTAAATCTCTCTCTCGATCAGATCTAGATCTGATGATACAATGTCCAAAACAAGTCAAACGTCATTTCTATCTCTCCATGGAAAACTTATTTGATTACTTGACCAAATATATCTTTCAATTGGATAGATAGAAGAGAGTTTGGCACAACGGTGTTTAAACGTCAACTTATTCATAAGAAAGGAAAATTAAAAGGCTTTTATATGCTCTCGAATAGGCTTAGTTTATAGGAAAAAATTTATATAAGGTTGCAGTTTCCTATAAGTAAGGTTGCTTAAATCTACACCATTCATTTTATTTAGATGGTGTGTCTAAAAAACTAATTGCTTGATGGTGCATAATATTACTGGCAATATAATATATTTAGCCATTCAGAAGTGAAATATATCTTTAAATTAGATATTCATAAATATATTTCTTATATAATTCTTAGCTGGCTAAAACAAAACAAATGTGCAAGGCTACATGCCATTAACCAGTATGCCAAATTTGGTAATCACTGAAAATGAAATCATATAAGTGTGCCTCACCCAAAAAAAAATCTGACAACCAGAAGTTGGAGAGGTGGGAAATTTTGTAGCCTCGTAGTTGGAAGAATTCTATTTGTATTTTTGTTTGATAACATGTCTATAATCCTAGTGGACTATGTTTTGAGATAAGGGAAATGTTTGTATGTGACCCCAACAGTATATAAGTTAAATGTGGCCCCACTTTTTGGCTGTTATATCTTAATCAAATGGTTACAATTGTTCACACCATAATGCCACGCAAACACTGTTTTATTTTTCATTTTTTTTACAAAATATTTTTGGATAAAATTTTGGCATCCCATCATAAAACTAGGACGAACCTGAGAAAATAAAAAAAGTATTTTATGTCAAAATAAGTGAACAAAATGCCCCTACAATTTTTAGGGGTATTCTGGTAATTTTTCATCACCGATTTTATTTTATTTTTACTTTTTATTTATTATTATTATTATTATTATTATTATTATTATTATTATTATTATTATTATTATTATTATTATTATTATTATTATTATTATGATTATTATTATTATTTTATCATGTGAGCCCTTGTCGATCTATGCATTTTCCAAATTTTGCTTTATAATTATTTTTAAAAGAAAAATAAAAAATAAAAAACCATGAGGCGCCTGATCAAGATTTGACGGTTAAGAGCTAGCTAGGCTATGACATTGTAACTCAAGCCATTTCTACTCAGATTTGATGACTGAGACCCGGAGTCACATATGTTATATATGTGCACATAGAAAATTTCCTCTTGACAAACCTAGAAGCTCTCAAACTTAGAGTACTTCAGTTTTGAGAGCCTTTCTAACCATTTCAACTTTATTTTTATACATCAGGTTAAAATAAAATTCAGGTTTTTGATACATCATAGTTCTCACCCACACACACCTTGAAAAATACATTAAAAATAAATAAATATAAAACATCCAAAATGCCCCCTGAAATGTTTCTAAGGCATTTTTGGTCATTTATTTTTTGCAAATACTGTTTATATTATTTTTTTATTGATGCTCCCCAGCGAAATGAACTAACCCTCAAATTTTATCTTAGGCTGGTCTTATAATAATAAAAATAAGATAAGGGCTTGAGCCATTGCAATTGTATTGCCGAGCATCAAGGTAAGGTTTTTGATCACAAATCCCTAGTGACGTACCACTAGCTAAATTAAAAAAAAAAAAAAAAAAAAAAAAAGCACATATGGAGCGAGAGAGAGAGAAACAGTTGAAAACCTTCATGAAAACACCATCGGCACTTGGGATGGAAGAAAACATATCACCCCCGACATTAACCACCCCGGGGTAGTTTGGTGCAGTGGCGACCACATGTGGCAGGTCAAAATTGATGCCGGAGATATGAGGATTCGCCTCCACAATCTTGCTTATCGCCGTTCCGGTGCCACCGGCCACGTCCACCAAAGAAGTAAATCCTGCAAACTCAGACTTGTACTCCAACAGCAATGCATCTAACACCACCCTCGAATTGCTCGCCATCGCATCATTAAAGAGAAGATCAAACTCAGGATTCTCAGAGTTATAATAAAAAAATCCCTTCTTGTGAGCCTTCTCAAATGGGAGGCCCCCTTGCACAACACACTGGCTCAAGTAGTGCCATGGTGCAAGGACTGTGGGGTGGCCCAACAGCAGCGCCATGGGTGTCAGCCCCGATTCCTCGGGCCTTACCAACCACTTGGACAGGGGAGTGAGGCCATAGTAGGCCTCGCCCTGCCTCACCTTGACGCTGAACACACGTTTCTTGACCAGGAATCGCATGACTCGCGAGAGGCACTGGATGTCTGGTGAAGGAGCCTGCAGTGAGGTGATGATCTCAGAGAGGGTGAGTGGTCGGGCTTTGGAATGGATCATATGGGCTATGCCGAGCTCAACTGCACACTTGAGTGTGAGAGTGTCCGCGAAAGCTAAAGTGAGCTGCCAGAGCTCAGCCTGGCCCTGAACATCATCCTCACCCGGCATCTCCATCCGTCTAGTCTGCTTGATCTTCTGAGCCCTCTTCCATTTTGAATTTATAAGGGTTTGGGTGTGGGCCATATTGCAAGTTGGAGGCCTGTTCCTTGTGCACATTGAAGTATTCATAAAACGCAGTCGTCATATTTGTTTATGGATTTCTTTTTATTGAAATATCGGGGAAATTTGGAAATGGATAAGCATAAATTCAGCCCATTTACCTTTGATACAAAGTATAATGCAACCACACTTTTAGAAAACCACACTAATTATTTGATTGGCCCGGTATAAGCTCGATGTCAAGCTTCTCACACCCCAGGAGAATGATGCAAATCGACGTCAAGCTTCTCACACCCCAGGAGAATCATGTAAATAAAAATTGAGGTTATCAAAATTTTAATTTAGGTTTATTAATGGATTAAGTTTTGTTTAGTGGATAGGGTTGCGTGAGTTGTTTAGGGGATATGGTTATTTTTAACATTAGACAAAGGGATTTAGATCTCGTATTTTTATGGACTTAGGAGATTTAGTTAGAGATTTATCATAGATTTATTGGGGCTCATGTGGGGTGAAGAAGAAGAGATTGAGAAAAATAAGAGATTTGTATAAGAATTATGTGATTTAAGGGATTTAGATATGGAAGAGATCAAGTGTGGGTAGTTAGATATGACAAAAATCAATTGTATATAAGATTGAGAAAATTATCGAAAAGAGAAGGAGAGGAGAGAGAGAGATATGAAGAGATTTATGTGGAGAATAGAGAGGGAAATAGAGTTTATATTTTGTGGATTTATTTATTTATTTCTCTTCTAAGTGTATTTAAAAGGGAGACATCCCTTTTTTTTAAAATGGAGAGATTGGAATTGAGTTAAGTGTTGATGTTGTGAAAGATCTTTTTAAGGTAAACTCCTAGTAGACCAAGAGATGATATATTCTCTCACCTTTTATTTTTATTTTATTTTAATTATTTTTTTCCGCCATTCTCCCTATATCATGTCCGCTCTCATTTATTCTCATGTACTATGTTTCTAAGTCTCTCTTCTACCAAATGTCCAACCCTACAGTTCATGAGAGAGGGGAAAGAGGGCATTTTATGCTTTTTAGATTTGGACTGATATGGTATTTTGGAAGAAGAAAAGGAAAAAAAAAAATTAACAGTGAGGATTGTTTGTCCTGTTTTTTAGGAAAAAATATGTATAAGCTTGAGACTCTAAACAATCAAATTAAGATGCACCCCAAAAATTTTACTAGAAGATGCTGTTTTGATGCTCAAATATCTTCAAATTGATCATCTCGACCTCAAGATACATGGTCATGAGAAAAAAATGGATTTCAATATTTAGAAATAGTGCATCTTGCAATGCATTTTTTGACTGACAAATTTCAAGATTTTGAACTTTTCATAGATATGCTCAATCTAAACTATATTTTTTATTTAGAGTCAATTTTCAAGATTTTCAAGTTTTCTATGCTCGATCTACACTATTTTTGAAGCTTTAAATTTTATAATAAAGATAAAAATATATTTTAAGACTATATATAATAAAGATTTCTAATATTGAAACTACATTTTTCAACACCATTTGAAGGTCCTCTTTACTTTGATTGTTTAGAACCTTGGCTTTATACGAACCACACCCTATTTTTTCTATTTATTTTAAGTTAGGGAGGTCTTTCGGCTTTGCATAGAACGGGTGGCCTAATGGGATGAAAATTTGAGAAAAACGGTATATATTTCAGCTGAATAATCCAACTGCACTATTAAAAAATCACTCACATGCTGTGAGAAAGTCATTATTCGTTTTACTAGAATATTTGTGGAATGCAACACGTTGTAGTTTACAAACATTATATTGCGTTCATCAATTTTGGTTGATATGAAGCATAAATCATCATCGACAGATTATCCTGTTCTCCATCGTCATTTGACATCGAATTTATTATTTACAAACAGCTCGCAGAATCTTATCGGATCCCACCTTTTAATATTTGCTGCTTATCAATAACCAGGGGATTCATTCAAAACACCAAATCACAAAAAATAAAAAACTAGAAACTAATTTATTAACAAGTGTGCAATTCTTTATCGCAGGGCCAGGACACCCACTTTTTATAGTTGTTTTTAGTTTTGATTAATTAATGAGATTATGGTATTTTGTTCAAAAAAAAATATTGTTTTTAATTGAACGTCCACATCATAAATTGGCAGGACCAATAAAATTAGAGTATTATTTGACTTTTGATGTAAAAAAATAAATTTTGTTTTTAATTGAAAGGACCCATCATAAATTGGCAGGACCTATAAAATTAAAATATTATTGACTTTTGTATAAAACGAATTTTATTTAAAAAATATCATTTTTTTTAGTTCAACCAGGATCGAGTCCGTAAGCATTTGATAGAGCGGTAGATCATGAGATTCTCGTGTATTATGTCATGCAGGGAAAAGCATTGAGTAAGAAAAAGAGATAATTTTACAATATTTTGGACCCACTATAAATTTGTCGGCAAAGAACACGAGCAAAATAACTACGTTTACGAAAGAAATAAAAATTGTTATGAAAATCACAAGAAAGAACAAAATGTGTGGATCCGAGTATTCCAACACCGACCTATACCAAAGCAGAATAAACAACCCCTACAAAAAACTCTCTTTCACTCTACACGATCTTAAAGATCGATTTTTTTCCTTCATAAAATTCAAATCTCTCTCAATTACAATGCATGTATTATTTTTATATCCATAACAAAAAGATAACCAAAAACGCTAAAAGCTTTATCTCTCTAATCACTAAAAACCTTATTTCTCTTACTAGTAAAAGCTAATTCTTATCTTTCCAATAAGGAAAAGCCTTGTCTTGCAATCGACCTTAAACTTATCCTACCATTAAACAAGGACGTCAACTTAATCTTTTTTTAAAATCCAAACTTCTATTCACGTTGATCTTAAAAGTGCGGGTCTTATCTAAAAGACAACCATACCTAAATCCAATGCAAACATAAAAAGGACTTACAAGGACTTAATAAAGAAAAATATATATATAAAGGTCCAACATTATAATGTAGAACTATAGATCCCCCATCAAAAATCTATCGGAAAAGGTAGTTTTAATGTTGAAAAAAAAAAAATTTAAATATCATAAATAGTGCATTTTACAACATATTATCTACACCGTCCATTTTCAAGATTTTCATATGTTTATAGATCTACTTGATTTTAACCATTTTTGAAATTTAAAATTTTATAATTAGATATAAAAATAGATTTTGAGATAATCATAATAACATTTTACATCAAAATTATATACCATGATAAAATTTGAAGGGCACCTTACCTTTATACAGAGGCGTCCGTATGCCAACTGCACCCTATAAAAAAAAACTTATCAAAGTAACCCCAAAAATCCTATTTCTAATAGTTCATCCTAATAAATAAAAATTAAAATTCTACCTAAAATCTAAACATAAAATTAACAAAAATAAAAATAAAATTTGTACTGCCAGATTTTGATATGCGTCATTCTTCGTGGTTCAAACTCATCCTCGAGTTTTTTAAAATGCACTAAGATAAAATTTGTAGTAGTCCCGCCTTCTTCTTCACCCTAAATATTAGAAAAACGATCATCCGACTTGTGGGTTACTGAATTAGTTAAGATACAATGATGGTGCACTGAAATTGTGAAACCCCTGAGAAAAAGGTCATTGTAGGTTGATTTTTCAGCCACATCAACGTGCTGAAATTGCTCAAACATCACCTTGGAGTACACCACTAATACATCGGTTTCTTTGTCATACATCTCGCTCAATCGCCTCTGGGATCAAGTCGTCATACATCTCCATAGGCTCAATCTCCTTTGGGATGAAGTCAATATCTTGATTCTCCACCTCTCAATCGATAAGAAAATTATACATCCTTGTTGCCTAATGGATAACTTCTTTCCTTTCATCTTCTTTTTCATAAAAAAGATTAACTTCATAAAAAATGAGGTAATCTGTGACATCGAAGAATGATGAATGTAATTGAAGATCCAAATCTACATGTTCTTCATCTTCAACTGGTTTTTCATCAAACTTAGGCAGATCAATTTCTCGGCCATGACGAAATAAATCATTCTCCTAACCATGAGGCTCCCGATACATAGGGTTGTATAGAATGGGTTCTAGAAAATAGTGTTCGACTCACTACCATCATAATAGTGTGTCGAAACTAATTTTTGCACCAAGCGCAAGGTCAGCTCTTCGACTTACCTTCTCAAACATTTGTTCTCTATCCCATGAAGAGGTCGGAGGTTTCATTCTCGCTAAATGGGTTGAGTCTCGATGCCCAGCCATGCTTGATGGGTTGAATCTCGATGCCCGACCATAGACCTTGTACACAAGCCATGAGCCAATTGACGAACACCACCATCCACAATAATTAACTACACTCCACCTGTGACGCATTATAAAATTTACTAGCAAACAACACCAATAAAATTAAACACGGCATAAAATTTACCTCCAAACAATACCAGCAAAATTAGCAATCGCGAAGGAAATCAAAAGAGCAGAACATGCGGATACAAGTATTCTCGTGTTGAGACACAGTATTCTTATCTCTTTCTCTCTATGTGACTTCCTATTCATTCTATCTCACGTACATTTCTATACTTGGAACCCTTTGTAAATACTTCTTCCAAACAAAAGATGTCTAAATAGTTCTTCTAAACAAAAGATGAACATCAACTTAAAATAAATCTATCTAAAACGAACTCACGTGAGAAAATAAAAGAAACAAAAAACGAACTTATCAAAATAAACTTATCAAATTAACCCCAAAAATCCTATTTTTAATAATTAATCATAATAAATAAAAATAAAAACTCTACCCATACTCTAAAAATAAAATTAACAAAAATTATATTAAAATTTTTAGCGACAATCTTCGTCAATTTTTTTGTGCACAGATTTTCAAAGATATGTTTGATTCATAATTCAAAACGCTTTTAACAAATATTAACTCAAACGTGTTTCACGACTCTGTGCATTTAATCGAGTTTGTGAGAAACGATGCTTGGAGAAGTTTGGACTAAACCATGAGCATCAAACTCCTCATGTTTCATGACATTTTGTGGTTGTTCATTTTCAGCAGTTCGATTTTTTGGGTGAATATTTTCAGTTGTCTACTTGTCCTTAAAGCGCCTTAATCTGGAAATAATCCAACATTTTGGAATGTGAAAGTCATGGATGTTGGCTCTGAGGCATAAAATTGGGTATATTAGTTTCTTAAGGAACTTCTTATCCATGATGCTTCCTTAGCCGCCATACAACATGCAATGAATTTTTTTTTTATAGTTGATAATACGCTTAAATTTTGTTTCTTAAACAACAATGAGAAAACACCACAACCATATCTTAGGAATTAAGGTGATTCCAATTCTAATTGGTGACTATCTCTAACACATGAGGATACCTACATCCACGGATAGAAAAGTTCTTTTCCACTTATCAAAAGGCACTAGACAATCATGGAGAATGCAAGGGATTAGAAAATCTCTCTCTCTCAAGCACTAAAACAAGTTATTTTTCTTTCAAGAATACCCACCCAAGGATTAAAAAACACCCACCCAAGGACTAAAAAACTAATCCTTCTCTCTTGCATACTTTTTCTATACATTTTTTTATTTTTCCATATGTTTTCTCTTTCTACAAATATACTATTGAGCAATGATCCAATACAACAGTTGTATCATAGTATAATGCAACGACACTTCAAAAAACCATGTTTGTGGTATTTGTATGACTCCAAATTTTGTACACACACTCTCTTCATCTCAATAATCAACCCGCCCAAAAACAAAGTTCAATTTGTACCCTACATATGGTCAAAATGAGTCCCCTCCATAAAAACAAATCTAGACTATTCATTTTGTGAATATCAAGATCTTAGCCTTTATAAACTCAAAATCATTTTTTTTTTCTAACATTGTTCATCTAATGATAATAAAGCCATCCAAAAAAGTTGGAAATGAAAAAATCCTTCTAAAACCCAAATCTAAGTATCTTACCAAAATGAACGACCTATGTTAATTGGCCTAAAAAAATACTTTCAAGGTTGTGTTTTGAATTTTTTAATTTTTTTATGATGGTTCATTAGAATGAAAAGAATACTTATTTCAAATTTTGAATCAAATAAATGGTTGTGACACTATTTACAGCACGCTCTACAAATATCCTATTTATAAAGAGAGACCCATGGGATACGCACATTAGGCCTCTCCATTTCCTATTAGAAATAGGATAACACTAATCCTATGAGAATATTTCGTAAGATTTCTTATTCGTAACACAATCCTATGAGAATCTTTCCTAAGATTTCCTATTCGTAATTTGATTGGGTTTAGATGGCCTCAACCTCCCGTAGACTCACGTGAGATATTCTTTCTCCAATTATAAGATTATAGATTCATAAAACTAGCATCAAATATCCCATGATACTATTCTTTCTCCAATTTATAAGATTATAGATCCATAAAACTAGCATCTAATGTCCTATGATACTATTCTTTCTCCAATTTATAAGGTTATAGATCCATAAAACTAGGATCTCATATCCCATGATACTAGTAACGTCAATATCATCCATGAGAGTATATCATGTTCCCTTAAATCAAGGAAACAAGGCTTCGTCACGTATGTCTAACAAATCCATCCTCCCCAAACCTTGTAGGGAAAATTACAAATAAACTGAAGACCAGACTTTTTTTATGTAACTTATCCACCTAAATTTTTCTCTCATTTTTTTTTTAAAACAAATTTTCTAGGTAAATACCCTCAAGGGAAAAAGTTCATTTTTTTAGACAGAAATGTCTTTCTCGTATATAAAAATCATTTCCCAAGATTTGACGTAGACTTTTGGTCCCAAACAGCACATTGCTTGAGGGCACCATCACAACATCCGACCGACCGCCTTACGACAGCTATTGCACCGAAATTGAGTACTACCGGACTGCCCTAAGACAACTTGTGGACCAAAACTGAGTATTGTTGTACCGCTGAAGCCCTGGAATCTAGTAACTGCCGGAACGCCTTTTGCAACCACCGGACAGCCTTACTGGCGGATCGCATTTTATATAGTGCCGGAGCCCTACCGAACCATATTTTACATAATACTGAAGCCCTCCGGAATTCAGTAACGGCCGGACCGCATTTTACACAGTACCAGAGCCCTATTGCCGGACCGCATTTTACACAGTGCTGGAGCCGTACTTCCGGATCTCACTTACACAATGCCGAAGCCCTGTGGCCGGACCACTTGCACAGAGCCAGAGCCCCTATTTTGGTGGGATAGAGGTGAGTGGTATGGGTAAGGTAAAAGTCAGGGATGGTAGCATAGGTATTTTTTTTATTTTTTTTGATTGGGGGTATTTGTATAGAAAGTGTATTTTTTGGAAAAAAATGTGAGAAAAAGTTAGGTCGAGGTAAGTTGCATAGAAAGGGTAGTTTTCAGGTTTTTTTTTTTTTTCTCAACTTATGGATGCAGTTTCTATAAGGTTACAACCTTAAACAATCCAATTAAGGCGCACCTTAAATTTTTATCATAATATGTAATTTTTTTGTAAAAAATTATTAGTATTATCTTAAAATATATTTTCATACTTAATTAAAAAATTTTAAATCCAAAAATAGTTAAAATTAAGTAGATCTATAAATATATGAAAATCTTGAAAATGGATGGTCTAGATAATATGTTGCAAGATGCACTATTTCCGGGACTAAAACTTTATTTTTTTTCATATTCATACATCTCGATGTCTAGATGATCGATTGGATTGTTTTCTCAACATTAAAACAATATTTTTGATAGATTTTTTAGGTGTCTATCATTCTACATTTTAAAGTTGCAACCTTATGTAAACTTTTCCCTTTTTTTATACTGTTAGAACTTGCTTTTTCTAAAACTCCCAAAAAAAAAAAAAAAGTGTACCGCTTTAACATTTATTCTAATAGGTGGTCTTCGTATCAGAATCATGTCCTTATCCAAAATATAATGAAAACTTTTATTAAAATACCAATTCAACTAATATTTACTTAAGAAAAGGAAACATACTTACTTCATCTTTCTAAAATAACTCAACAAAACTGGACTAATCAAAAGAGGGCAAGCTTTCTACGACATAAAACTTATATACTTCCCCTTATCCAACCGTCCATTCTGAATGGAGGGCTAAGATTGCCCCAATCACAATGTCATGTGTCTACATTATTTTATTTTAAATTTTTTTCTATAAACTATTTTAACACCAAATTTTGTACGTCCAATTCCCTATTAAATTCATATTAGCGAAAAATATAAAACAAATATTTTCAATAAAATAAAATGACTAAAATACCCTTAAAATTTTAAGGGGCATTTTGGTCATTATATTTTATAAAAAAACTATTTTTAATATTTTTTATAGGTGCACCCAAATGAGAAGATGGAACATACCAAATTTTATATTTATAAAATTTGTATAAAAAAACTAAAAATAAAATAATTTGAGACATCGGATCTAAGATCAAACGGTGAGTAACTCTCTTGATCAAAATTGGACGGCTGGATGGTAGCGGAAGCATAGATCTTCTATGCTGTAGGGGAAGTATAGAAACGTTTCCCATAAAAATATACTTATCAAACAAACAAATAATCTTAGACAAATCGTATTTTTAACAATTAACTTTAAAAAAAATAAAAATAAAAAATAGAAGATACATAACAAAAACTAACAAAATATATGTTTCAAAAAAGAAAAATATAACTCTCACTCCTAAAATAATTATAATTCCTAAAAACTAACACCCAAAAATCTATCCACATCTCTAAAAATAAAATCAACAAAACTAAAATTAAAATTTTGTAACAAGTGGATCTTGATATGCATCATTCTTCCCTGGTTGGAGAAAATTCGATCAGAGTGTTGAAATGCGTTAAGATGAATTTTTCAATATCCTTGTAATCTTCTTCAACTAGAAACATTGTAAACACGATCTTGGGACTTATGGGTTATTGTATTGATTATAATGCAACAATCGTGCATTGAAAATGAAAAGGCCTCATGGAAAAGATCATTGTTGTCAATCGAGTCTGTTCAACCATAAACTTGCTGAAATTGCTTAAACTTAACCTTAAGACATACGACGTGTGCATATTTGATATGAGCACTAGATTCAACAGTTGAACCAATTCAACCTATTGATTTTTCTTTAAGGCCTTCTTTTTTTTTTCTTCATCAAATATTGGTTTAATCATGTAATCTTGAACATTATCACATATTGAATCTCCTACAAATCATTGATCTTCATCTAAATATGTATAGAAAATTGGGGACAAATCCCAATCGACAACCTGTTGATCTTCGATACGACAACACCAAAATCAACCTTGTTCCCTTTCAAATGATGTAGATCAACTAACTCTTATGATTTATTCTCTTGACTATGGGACTGTCGAGGCAAGCATATGTATATAACGGGTACTCGAAGACAATTTCCCACTTACTATCGTCATCATAATATGTCGGTACTGTGTTTTACTCAAAGCACTGGGTCAATTCCTCAACTTGTCGAGTCAAGTCTTCTATCTCAGTGTCTCAGAGGTCTCGCTCTCTTAAAGATGTGCTCATTCTCGGTACCCGGCCATAGGCCTCGTTCACGAGCCATGATGTCTATCGACAAACACCATGATCCTTAAGAATCGACTGATGTTCTGATACCACCTGATGCAGTTGAAAATTACCGGCCCACCAATAACCGGTAAATCAATTGCATTTTAGATAGAAAAATAAAAAGCATAAAATAAATCAGCAAAAGGAAGCACGAACGTGGGGAGTCTGAGTTTTCCACCAAGAACCACTAGAGCACATAAAAGAAAAACTCATAGAAACGACTCTCTCACTCTCTCTCTCTACAATAAGCTTTTTTCATTCAACCAAAAATCCATCATCCCAATACATTGTATGTGCTTAATTTTTTATTCCCCTGCAACTTGCTTTCTAAAACTTCCTACAAAAATGGAAGTTCACCACTTCAACATTAATCCTAATAGGTGGTTTAATATCATGTGAAGCATCTCCTTATTCAAAAGATACAGAAAGATTTTATTCAAAAACAGAAAGTACCAACACAATTAATACTTATTAATGGAAAGTAAACGGACTTAATTCAGCTTCCTAAAATAACTCAACAAAAATGAATTAACAAAAAAAGACTTGTCAAACTAACCCAAAGAATCTTAAACTAATTATATTTCTAACAATTAACCTTAATAAAAAAATAAAAATAAATAAAAGATGCCATAACAAAAAATAACAAAATATGTTTTTAAGAAAAAGAAAAAGAAAATATAACCCTAACTTCTAAACTAATTATAATTCCTAAAACTAAACCAAAAAATCTACGGACATCTCTAAAAGTAAAATCAGCAAAAATAAATTTAAAATTGTGTAGGAACCTGATCTTGATCCTTATCTGATCTTCCCCAGAATTATATGAACATATCTTACAAAATGAAAGGGGTGATAAAATCTAGGGGCAAGCACTCTACACCATTGCTTCATTCATAGAAACCGCTGCCTTGGCCAAAGCATCAGCAACCATGTCGGCCTCTCTTTAGATGGTAGGGTCTTCCAATGATTTTCAGCAAAAGATTAAAGCTTAGTAAGTACAATTATCCTCCATTGCGCCAATCTCCAAGAGGCCTACAATGACAACCCATGGAATCAACGGTAAGCTTGGAGTCTCTTTCAATAACAATAGGTAGCATGAGATAAAGTTTAAAAGAAACTCAAAATATTGGGTGATCAATCTTTTACCATGGTGAATAACAATCAAAACCTCAAGCACGAAGAAAAGATGAAAATAGCCGCATCAGTTGCTGCAACTGGTAGTACTCAAGCTATAGTAGGGCACTGTTCTAGTGACCTATGTGCATAAATCATATGCACCAAAATATAATTTAATTGGTACAAAGTACCATAAAGGTATAATTAACTCCACTGAGGTGGAGTGTCGAAATCAGATCAGAATTAATAAAAGAGCTTACTCTATCTTTACTCTATTATTCATTCTTGACCCTGAATAATCAAAGTAAGATGTACTTCTAAATGGTGTCGAAAAGATGATTTTTTAGTAGTAAAATCTTTGTGAAGGCCTGGAAATTTATTTCATCTCTAATTACAAAATTTAAAGCCTAAAAAATAATATAGATCGGGCAAATCTATAAATGCTTTAAATTATTGAAAATTGACGCCCCAAATAATGCATTTGAAGATACGCCCTTTCCTAGACATTGAAATCTTTCTTTCTTTTTTCTTACTTCTACGCATCTCAAGGTAGCGATGATCTATTAGAGAGTATTTCGATATTGAAACAACCTCTTCTAGTGAATTTTTTAGGTGTGTCTTAATTTAATTGTTTAAAGCCTCAACCTTATATAAATTTTATCCTTAAATAAAATATATCTCTAATTTCATAAATTCTGAAAAAATCAACACATTATGAAAAGAATAAAAAAATATATTCATTTTAAGTATACTTCACATCCATTTTACTGATCGATATTTATTTCAAAGGCTAGAAGTTTATATAAAAGGTTAATTCTTAAGACTTTATTAAAACTATTTTGTTTTACAAGCATAATTTTGACAACTATTTTTTTAAATGGAATAGTGTATAAATATACATTATAGTTTCCATTATTACCAAAGTACCAAATAGTTTCCGTTACTACTAGACTGTCTGTTTTTTCACTTCATAACGAAATGTTTTAAAAAATATTGTTTTACCCTTTTTCGGGTTTTGAACAACCGAAATGGCCGTATTTTCGGTTTTTCAAAAACCGAAATGTGCCTCATTTTGATTCTTGAAAAACAAAAAATGACCTTGACAATTTAAAAACTTTTGTTGTCTTCTCTACGTCTTGTGCTCAGTGTATATGATTCTTAAAGCTACTCTTGTGTGAGTCTAAAAAAAAAACAGTCTCACATGAAAAGCTACACTATTGTGGGTAGAAAAGTTATCAAATGGATGTGAGACTTCACTTTTCTAGAGATCCATACCAACTTTAATGGTGATCTTTTGGAGGTCCTATTCACATAGGTGGGAGAGGGTCCTATAGGATCATTTCTCTATTTTGAATTTGGCGATCAAATTAATTGTTTATCCGAAAATCTGAGTTGCTTAAACAGGACTAGACATGTCAGTAATCGATGGCCATACCGATCAGGTTGAACCCCCATAAGTTATTATATAAAGGGTGCAGTTGGCATACAGATGCATCCATAGCTGCAGAGGTAAGGTGCGCTTTCAAATTTGATCACCGTATATAGTTTTGATGTAAAATGTTTTAAGGATTATCTCAAAATCTATGTTTATATCTAATTATAAAATTTTAAATTTAAAAAATGATTAAAATCAAGTAGATCTATAAACATATGAAAATCTTGAAAATGGACGGTGTAGATAATATGTTGTAAAATGCACTATTTTTGAGACTTAAAATCTTTTTATTTTTCACGGTCATACATCCCAATGTCGAGATGATCAATCAAACGGTTTTTCAACATTAAAACTACCTTTTTCGATGGATTTTTGAGGTGCATCCGTAGCTCTGCATTGTAAGGTTGCAACCTTATATAAACTTTTTCTTTTTATAAATAAAGCGTGTTTTAAAATGAAAAAGTTTATATAAGGATGCTACCTTATAATGTAGAACTACTTATGCCTCTCAAAAATCCATCGAAAAAGGTAGTTTTAATGTTGTAAAACCCTTTGATTGATCATCTTGACATCGAGATATATGACTATGAAAAATAGAAAGGTTTTAAGTCTGTGCATTTTACAACATATTATCTATACCGTCCATTTTCAAGATTTTCATATGTTTATAGATCTACTTGATTTTAACCATTTTTTAAATTTAAAATTTTATAGTTAGATATAAAAATAAAATTTGAGATAATCATAAGAATTACATCAAAATTATATACCATGATAAAATTTAAAGGTGCACCTTTCCTCTACACATACGTATGTATATGTACGCCAACTGCACCCGTTTAAAAATGGGTATGGTTTCTATAAGGTTGCAACCTTAAACAATCCAATTAAGGTGCACTTGGAAATTTTATCATAACATATAATTTTGGTGTAAAAATTTCTTAGGAAAATATCAAAATCTATTTTCATATCTAATTATAAATTTCTAAACTCCACAAATAGTTACATAGATCTGTAAACATACGAAAATCTTGAAAATGGATGGTCTAGATAATGTGTTACAAGATGCATTATTTCTGGGACTCAAAATCTTTTTTTTTTTTTTTTGTTTGTTCTTTTTCATATAGATGATTAATTAGAGGGTTTTTCAGCATTAAAACAACCTTTTCTGATGGATTTTTGATGTGCATTTGTACTTCTACATTTTAAGGTTGCAACTTTATATAAACTTTTTCCTTTAAAAGTGAAGCTTTTGGCCATATTTAATATCTATTATTTAAAGGGTGCGGTTTCCATAAGGTTGCAACCTTAAACAATCCAAGGCGTACCTTCAAATTTTATCATAACATATAATTTTGATGTAAAATAATCTTAATATTATCTCAAAATCTATTGTTATATCTAATTAGAAACTTTCAAACTTCAAAAATGACTGAAATCAAGTAGATCCATAACACATGAAAATCTTGAAAAATGGACGGTCTAGATCATGTTTTGTAA
Source organism: Amborella trichopoda (assembly GCF_054954075.1). Taxonomy (NCBI): domain Eukaryota; kingdom Viridiplantae; phylum Streptophyta; class Magnoliopsida; order Amborellales; family Amborellaceae; genus Amborella; species Amborella trichopoda. Next base: position 38,939 of record NW_028283097.1, on the reverse strand, counting down.
GATGCACCATTTATGGGACTCAAAATCTTTTTTTTTTTTTTTCATAGTCACACATCTCGATGTCGAGATGATCAATTAGAGGGCTTTCAATATTAAAACATTTTTTTATAATTGATATTTGATGTGCATCCATAGTTCTACATTTTAAGGTTGCAACCTTATGTAAACTTTTCCCTTATTTAAATGTTATTTGTATATTAAGATATATTATATAATTACTATTATTTGTAAATCATAAAATATTTTTAATAAATAAAACAATAAGATATTATTTATATTTTTGGTTTATTATTATAGATCTTAGTATTATATATTACATCTTAATATAATTAGGGAAACGTTTATATAGGGCCGAGGCTCTAAACAATCAAATTGGAGCCCACCTTAAGAATTTTATTAGAAGCGGTTGTCCTGATGTCTAAATATCCGCAACTTAATCATTTCAACATTAAGATGTATGGACATGAGAGAAAAAATGGATTTAAAGTTTTGGAAATAGTGCATCTTGTAACGCATTTTGGACCGTCAATTTTCATGATTTTAAAGTTTTCATAGATTGGCTTGATCTACACTATTTTTAAAGCTTTAAATTTTATAATTAAAGATAAAAATATAATTTAAGACTATCATAAAGATTTTCAATATTGAAACCACATTTCTCGAAACTATTTGAAGGTGGGCTCTAATTTGATTGTTTAGAGCCTCGGCTCTATCCAAACCGCACACATATGATTATTAATCCTATGATATTTTGGCTTCTGTGCAATTGAGAACTATTAGTTTTGGAGCACTTTTTTTTCACAACAATTGGTTCATAACAAATAATTCCAAACCACTTTAATTCCTAACAATGAGCACTCTGGAACTATTAGTGTTGGAAGTTCAAATACCCGAAACCCCAATTTAACCTGAATATCACACACTCAATACCGCATATATAAAATCATAATCCTTTCAAATATCATGTGCAATAATTTAAGAAAAATAAATTAGAGATGGAATAAATTACATATTCATGTGAGAAAATTAGAGAGACAAATCATAATACAAATTTAATGTGGCTCACCTGGCAGGGCTGTACGGACAAGCCAGTAAGTAATTACACTATCAAAGAGAAATTTACTAGGGGATACAAAGTTACCTCATTGGAGAAAATTGGTGAAAACTATCACCAAAAAAATACTTTATTGTGATCACCCAAAAACCACGATTTACTCCATTTTACTTTGGACGATCTAAGGACATGAGCAATATAAACTCATATAATTTTCCCACTAAAATGAACAAAAAAATCTCTTTTCTTTTCTAAACATAACCCAAGTAAACCCTAGAAAGAACTTTCTAAAGAGAGAGAAAAGTTCTAACCAAAAAGGAAAAATTGTGTGTCCCATGTAACCTTTTTTGCTTTTGTACTAGTCACATAATTTAGTAACAAAAAAGACCCTAAACAAATAAGTAAAATACAAATACATATTAGGTGATTTTTTTATCACTGTTTAACAATTGGTTTCATACCATTTTGATTCCCCTTTTATTTATCAATAAAGAAGATTTTCGACTGGTGTTTGGGTAAACAAGATAACTTCGTAAGAGGGGAATCAGGGAAGTTTTCTTAAGTAGTTTTTTTTTTTTTTAAGGAAATTCAGAATTATAATGAATTTCCATTTTCTAAAGTTTTATTTTAGGTTTAAAGTGGACAAGGAGACTTCTAGTAGCTTCAAGGAGGCTATTTTACCCGTAAGGGACTTGACTATAGTGGGATTGGATCATTTCACTAATATGGCCCATAGCAGATGTCTTGGTGCAATTAGGGGTTTTGGTGAATTTTAGGGACCGAAGGTGATTGTGTGATTGTCAATTATTGAATCAAAATTCCAAAAACAAAGAGTTCTTGGCGGATTGAAATGGGGATTTTTGAAAATTAAAAATTTCCGCCATTCTATCAAATGTAGCTTCAATACCTCATAGTGTTTCTTAAAACTGGAGGGCTTTGATTAATTGTTAAAGGATTCAACTTTCATATATTTCAATTTTTCCAAAATGATGAAGATTTGAGGGTTTTTTGGGCCCGAAGTACTACTGCTCGAAGAATTGTTTTTGATCCAAACAAATTGATTTCTGATTGCCCAATTGATCAATTTTTATCAAATTGATCACTGAAGTTTGATCATAAAGGCCTCATGTATCAAATAAACTAGTTATTTTGATTTACTATTGATTAAATGTTTTTATATCAATTTTTTTTGCTGTGTTTTTTTCCCGAAATTTTCGTGAAGTGAAAAATCCACAATTATTTGAACAAAGATCTCAATAGTGAATGAATCGGGCATTAGAATCTTAATTAAAGTATCTATCATATCCCCATGTCAATTTGTTCAAAAAATGAAAGATTTGGGGTTGATTTTGATGCTAACTTTTTTGTGTTCTTTTGCTCGATTTTAGGGTTCTTAAAAAAAAATTTGTTTTTTAATAAAATTACGTTTTGTTTTTATAAAAATATGTTATTTGTGATGAATATGAGAAAAAAAAGAATATATTCTTTTTGAAAAAAAATTTTAAATATTTTTGGTGAGCTTTTTGGATCTTTTTGTATGTTATTTATTTATTTTACAAAAATAATTTTTTTTGTGACAAATATGAGAAAAAAATATTTCTATCTATCATTTGTTGCAACTTCATACTCCTTAAATATGTTTATTAGCCTCTATGACGAAAAGAGGTTGAAACTAAAAGGTGTTTTACTCATCTCTCATGTTTCCACATGCTGAATTGGATAAAAAATTAACCATTTTTTATTTATTTTTAATATGCATCTTAATTCTACATTTTAAAGTTGCCATCTTATATAAATTTTTTTTTTGTCAGGTTAAAACTCAACTTAAAATGTTACTGAGTAAATGAGGTTTGGCCATTTCAAAATCAATTTGGCCATTTGAAGCAACACTTAACACCTTGACCCACACCTTGCATTTTTAACCAAGTTATTGAGTAAATGAGGTGCTCTCTCTTACTACCTTGACTCACAACCTTTCGAAAAACTGGGAACATTATGCTACAAAACAAATACGCTCTCAAACCCAATTCTAAACCGTATTAAAGGGTTTTTCAACATTAAAACAACATTTTTCAACATCAACATTAAAACAATATAGAAGCATATATTATTGCGTTATCCATTGTTAGTTGAACTTTGTAACTTCATTAATTGAATTTATGTGAAATTATAAATTGTCTTACATATCTCTATAATATTCAACTATTAAATTATATAAAAAGTTGTTTCAATTGTTTTTTATAAGATAAATGTATGTAATATGATAGTGTATACTTAATCTAAGTTTTTCTAATTTTTTTTTAAAATTTTTTAGGGGGCTTTGATTCATTTTTATTACAAATAATCTACTTAACCGGTTAGTCCGGTTAATCGCTCCAGTTAATCCGGTTCCGATTTGAACCGCCCCCAGCCTCTTGATCGATTAACCGTTTCGGTTCGATTTTACGAACACTACTCTCCACGTGGAGCTTTCGCCTCAAGCAGACGTATGAGGTCTTAGATCTATTCGGACATCTGCCCATCTATTTTGCAATCTATGTGTATGTTTTTATATTATTTGTTTCATTCTTTGTAATCATTTTTATTGAAAGCGCCATTACTCTTTGATCTTTTGAACCAATTTATCAGGGGCTTCGCTAGCTTGATCAGTTAATAACAGAAGTGTTTTGGTCGAGATGTAGGTTTCGGGGGTTTCAGGGGTCAATCAGCGATAGATGAACCTTTTGAGCAAGTAATGAAGTAATGATGGATTGGGATTTCGGGACTAAAAAATGCATAAACTTGGATCTTAAAACCTCACTTGAATAAAAAAATCCAACTAATGTGCATGAGGATTCGGTAAAAGGGCTTAATTACTAATAATTACTAATATTGGAGAAGTATATAAGTTGAGATTTGAAGTTTTGATATTTATCTTTCTATATATATATAATTGTCATGATCTTCCTACAGTAAAGTAAAAACTATGTAGTTGTAATATTCATCAATTAATTAATAATGCATCTAATAATACAGATTATGCATCTAAAAACATCGACCCACTATGCCATCGATGTTTTTTTGTATGTAACAAATTGATAGAAGATATTATCTGAAAATGTGAAAAAATAAAATTTCAATTACATTAAGTAATTGGCTTTTAGTTAATCCCTAGGCTAGCTTCCTTATTTGCTCTTCGTGTAATTAACGTGGATACTGGAATAATTGTATGCGTTGATGACTAATTGCAAATTTATATGGAACTGAACTTGTTGAATTTTTTTTTTTTTTCAATGAATATTTGATATGAAGTTAGAAATGTCTATTAATTATGTGAGCTTTGATGACGTTTTACTCCCTCTCCACTATGCATTCATTTGTCTAGGTCCTCTAATAGTAGGTATCCCAGATTGATTCATGGCCATCGGAAGAATGTAATTATTGATTTGCCATAGTGGTTATTTTAAGCATAACCAGAATGATGGGCGTAACTATTATAAAAGGGAAACTTAAAATCCACACTACATGATGGGGGCAACTCACTACAACAACTAAAGGTTCATGTATGTGTGGTGTATATTGAGCTTTGACCCAAACCGTTTATGAGAATTATTCACTTGTAGAACCCTTTGAAAAAAGGTTTGAAGCATAGAATAGGTTGATGACGTGATGCACGTTGTTAGGCCCATTGCGTTCACCTACGCACCCTGCGTCACGGGCCAGGAGCAACCTTTGGCTGGTACAACAAGCTCTATTGAGTCCTACAGTGGTGATGTGGTCCATATTTTACGCATTATGGGGTCTTCAATTAACAATTTTATGAGATTTTTGTGTTGTTCTAGGTTGACCTGGATAAATTCTGATAAGATTTAGTTACTGGACTGACCTTGTCTGATGTGAGGGTTTCCTAAGTATTATGGACTACTAGGCATGATCAACAAAGATCTACTATACTAGTATGGTCCTTAGGGGTTTAGGATTAGAGGTTTCTCGAAATTCCCTTAACCAAAGTTTTAGGGAGGTGAATAGAGAGCTATGGCAAGTGTTCAAGGAAGGCATATGAAGAGCTAAGTTTTATCACAAGCGAATAGTATGGACAAGAGCTTGGTGAAAATCAGGTTGAATATTTGATATGGCTCTACAGAGGGATAAAAGAGCTCCCAAATCAGCCTAGTCTTCAGTTCAATAAAGTGACGAGGAAGATGACTGGGCCTAGTTGGGAGGAGCATGTTTAAGTACAATTTACTTATATTGCAAAGAACCAGAAAAACTTATATGCTAGTATAAAAATTTCATATTTTGGTAATTTATTCAGGCAAATTATTGGACTTCAAGGAACTTGTCCATTACTTTTCATCCTATGCACATAAAGGGTTTCATTTTTGGAGATGTTGTGGCTCATGCGCAACCTATATCAGATGTTCATGCTCGCGAGTAGGCCTAGGTCCTAAACTCTGATAGCTTTTGTCGGACAATTTATTCCGGAACGCTTTGATATATTGTACTTTGATTTAAAGAACTATACAGTTAGATGTTTATGACTTCACAGTGTAACCTAGAGACCAGAATTTGTGAGTCTGAGCAAATTACATATTTAAATGTAGATTTAGATATGAGAGAGAGATAGAGAGACCAGGTCAGGGAGTGATGCAGAGATCTCTCATGTCGTCTCGTTTTTTTGCATATGATACCAGGATAAACTTGGCATTATGTGTTTTTTTTCTTCTTGGGATAATAAAAAAGAGAGAGAAATAGAGAGAATCAGGAGAGAACATAATTAGAATAATGAAATTTTGATGACCTTGTAATATGGAAGTACTATTTCCCTCAATAATGAAGTAGTGACATAATTATGTAGTTGGCAAAAATGTCTTACTTGGTTTAGCCTTTGAAGATTTTGATACATTTCAATAGATAGAGGATAATAGAAACTTTGGGATATAAAATTGCTAACTATTGGAAAGCGAAATGAAGAATAAATATTTTATCAAAATCAATAAACGACATTGAACATTGGAATGAAAATGAGAAGTTTATTGGTAAATCTCAAAATTAAATGAAGAAAAAAAAACTAAAAGAATGACTAATGAATTTCAGGAATACACATCTTCCAGGCAACCCAAACAATATACAGGCTATTCCAGATTTCTTACCAGGTCTATCCAAACAACAGGCACCCCAACCCTAAGAACAACCCAAACTTGCACCTCTCCCTTTCTCAACCCCAACTGAAATTCGAGAAATTCCAAATTATGAAAGAAACATTCAGGAACTTCTTGATATCAAAAAGCCCTAGATTCTAGAGAACTAGAACTTTCATGTTTTAGAGAATACCAAACATGCACTATGTCATCTACACATACGGCCATGATCATTTTTGCTTTTGAGTGTAGAGATATAACCATGATCATCCAACTCATAGGCACTTACACCTCTCACTTTCTTCAACCCCAACATATCCATCATGCTTCTCTCTCTTTCTACATCCTTCCACCTCCCAACACTAGCATACACATTAGACATGAGCACATAGTCCCCCACATGATCATGATCCAACCCAAGAAGCAATTGACATGCATCCTTTGCCATCTCCACATTCCCATAGGCCATGCAACCACCCGCCAATGCTCGCCACACAAGCCCATTGGGCCTTTCTCCCATCCCCCATACAAGTTCTTGGGCCTCATCAAGAAGCCCGGCCCGTGAAAGCAGGCCTACCATACACCCATAGTGCTCCACTCTTGGGACCAAACCATACTTGGCATTCATCTCTCTAAATAACTTCCGGCCCTCACTTACCAGCCCTGAATGGCTACATGCACTTAACACACTCAATAGTGTGACCCCATTAGGCAGCACGCCGACCTTCAACATTCTCGAAAAGACTGTTAAGGCCTCCTCGCCATGGCCATGTATGGCCAACGCTTCTATCATGACACTCCATGACCATACATCTTTCTCTATAATCCCATCAAAAACCCATCTAGCCTTGTCTATATCACCACACTTTGCATACATATACACAATGGCATTGCTCAAGTAAGTGTCTTTCCTTATGTATGGGCTTCTATCTATGAAATTATGAAGTTGTTTCCCTAGAGTGAGTGCACTGGACTTGGCAATGGCTTGGATGATTGGCATCAATGTAACCTCATTGGGATGGATGCCTGATGAACCCATGCAATCCAAGAGCCTCAGTGCATGGTCTAAGTCCCCTTTTCTTGCATGAGTGGCTATTATAGCACTCCATGAAACAATATCTCTTTGAGGCACTTTATCAAACATTTGCATTGCACATTTTAATTGGCCACAATCCACATACATCATAGCCAAATTAGTGTCCAAGACCTTATTGCAAGATGCCCATCCAAGCTTGATTATATGGCCATGGACTTGCATTCCATACGCATCCTTGCAGGTACGGCGGCACGACTCGAGCAAGAAGTTGAAGGTGAAGCCATCAGGAGAAGCACCTTCACGCCTCATTTTAGAGTAAAATTGAAGGACTGCTTGTGGGTTAGAGTGCAGAGTAGAAGCCCTTATCATGGTGTTATACGAGAATGTATCTGGGTTTTTGATCTGGGAGAAGATCAGTCGTGCATATTGGAAGGTGTTTGAAGGGGAGTTTGCACATAGAGATATGAGTTTTGTTTGTGTGAATTTATTGAGAAGTTGGGTTGTTGTGATGAGGTACGCATGGAGTTGCTTGATTTGGTTGAGGGAGTAGGATTTGGCTGTGATTTGGAGTCCTTGGTTCATACTTCATAGTCGAGGAGTTATTCTCGAATTTGATAAGTTTTCTAGAATGGAGACTACTACTATTTGTTTGTATTTTGTTGATTTTGCTCTCAGTTATTGCTACTCTTGCATCATTCACAACTCTCTCTCTCTCTCTCTCTTCATTTGAAATGCTAACAGTTATAAGAAACACATTTTAAGAGGATTTCTCAGGCCCCTCCACGAGAAGGAAGATCAGGCCTTTCAAATAATTGTTCCATTTATAACTACTAATATATATTATCTTCTTGAGAAATCAACGGAAATATTTTTAGTTTTAGGTATATTTAAAAATATTCTGAAATTTTTTAATATACGTAGATTATCCCTTTTTTTAATCTTCTTTTTCTTTATCGTCGGTACTTAGAGTATCGAAGTAATTTCATAATTGTAAACATGATGTTCGGTACTGGGGGTACCAAATATTCTTTTAGCATAAAGTTTTGTTTGCTAATCCCAGTGAACAAAATCTTTTTCGTTTAAATATATTATACTTTAGGACTAGTATTATGGTAGTTTGGTATTAGTATTACTATTACCAAAAATACTGGTACCAATTCCAAAAAAGAAAAGGAAAAAACCTAATTCGGTACTGCTAGTACTGCAGTACATAACGAAACATTAAGCTAAGAAAATATTTTGTTCAGAAGTGGAACAAAACACTAAGCCAAGACAACATTCAGTACACCCATTAATTAATAAATAGGGTGCAGTTGGCATACCGGATGCATCCGTAGGTGTAGAGGTAAGGTGTACCTTCAAATTTTATTATGGTATATAATTTTGATGTAAAATGTGCTTAGGATTATCTCAAAATCTATTTTTATATCTAATTATAAAATTTTAAATCTAAAAAATAGTTAAAATCAAGTAGATCTATAAACATATGAAAATCTTGAAAATGGACAGTGTAGATAATATGTTGTAAAATGTACTATTTTTTAGACTTAAAATCTTTTATTTTTCATAGTCATACATCTTGATGTCGAGATGATCAATCAAATGGAGTTTTTCAATATTAAAACTACCTTTTCCGATGGATTTTTTAGGGGTATCCATAGTTCTACTAAGGTAGCATCCTTATATAAAATGTTTCCTAATAAATATAGTGTTAAAAAACTATATTTTTAAATCCAAACCATTAATAAATATAGTGTTAAAAAATATATTTTTTAAGAGAGTTATGAAAAGAAGAATTCTAAAATAAAGCCAAACCATTAATAAAATAGATTTAAAACATAAATCTAAGCCATTAACAAATGTAGAGTAAATATATATATATTTTTAAGAGAGTTATGGAAGAAAAAACTCCAAAATAATTTCATGCACTAAGAAAAATCGAGTTAAAAAAATACGCCACCTATAAAAATGGAACTCACAACCTATTTGGAGGTTAAGACCTGCCCACATATAACTGTAGTTGCAAAAGTCCTCCATTTTTATATACAACGTAATCTTTATTTGCTAGAAAGAAGCAAAAGGAATTTTTATATAGAATGTAATCTTTATTGGCTGGAAAAAGAAGCAAAAAGGGTTTAGGAAAATGTATCCCACGTCCTGGCGGGTGCATGACTAGTGCAGGCTTACTACCACGAAGCCAGCGGACGCACAATGAATAGACGCACATTGAATAAACGCTGCTCCTCTTTATATATATATATATATATATATATATATATATGTAATTAATTTACGTTCAAAAAAATAAAACAAGAGCTTGACTCGGCCGAGGAAATCGGACTCGGCCGAGTAAATCGCCTCGGCCTGGGCCCGAGTACTTTGGCCGAGTCGATGTTTTGAACCTTGTTTTCATGTATTGGATTTCACATCAATGGCTAAACGTAATTGTGATCCTTTTTATAAAAAAACAAAAAATAAAAAAAATATAAAAAATAAATCTCATTGTATATAATCCCTTTAAAAAAAACCATCAATTCTAGTTTTTAAGGCTTCAAATAAGTTGCTAGCACCTCCTCAACCTTCAAAACCCAATAATAGACGGTTGGAGTGGGACGTTCCTCCAATAGAAGTTCAACCAAACTTTGAGCCATACGCCAACCTTTCGTTTTTAACGTGAGATGATTGGCAACCTGCTAGCAAACTCTTTTATGCCCAAATATCAAGCACGGCTCACAAATCAAATCTATCTATACCAGGCCGGACTAGTGGTTACCTGTTTGACCACCAATTAGTACTTTGGTCAGGTTGATCTAAAGTAAATTTATGTTTATTCAATAAACAACAAAACTGGTATATGACTAATTTTGACCAGTGCAATATATTATATATTTTAAATTATTATTCATAATTTTTTTTATATCATAAAAATCTATTGAACTGGTTTGGTAAGGCATGTTTTGCTGGAGCCGGACAGTTCACCAATCATGTAGCCAGGATAACACCATTGCAAACATTGTGGAGCTATATAACGTGATCCATATGTCCATAATGACATCAAGTGAGGTTATTATTAAATATAGTTTGTCACTGTTTTGAGGAGAGAGAAAGAGCACGAGGGAAAATGAGAGATATTAGAAAGATTTTGTAGAGATAGTTTTTGGCACAAAGAGTGAGATCTGAGAGATATCCAGTGAGATTGAGCATAGAGAGAGAGGGAAAAAATGGGAGACTCAAGAGAGATTTTGTAGACTGAGAGGGGAAAAAATGGGTGATTCAAGAGAGATTTTATAGAGAGAGAGAGTGCGCAAAGAGAGAGAGAAATCAAGAGATTGGGCACAAAGAGAGAGAGAAGAAGCGATTGGTTTCTAAAAAAACAGAAATGGAGAGATTGAGATTTCCTAAAGCGAGAGAGTTTGGGCAAAGAGATTGAGATAGACAGATTGGGCATAGAGAGAGGGAGATCCACAGCTTACATTGAGAGTTCTGCTGTGAGAAGGAGTTTGGGATTTCATAGAGAGTGAGATCAGTTTGGGGGGAGAGAAACTTTTCGCATGAGATTTCGGTAGAGAGAGAGGAGAGTTTGGGGAGAGATTGAAATTTCAGGAGTTTATGAAATTTTGGTAGAGAGAGAAAGGTGCAGCTCTAAAACCTATAAATAGTAAAATATGGGGGAAGTATTAAGAAAGATATTGTGGTTTCAATTTTTTTGACTTTTTAATGGGAGATGGTGGGGACGATAAATACAAGAAAAAAAAATGTTGAAATTTAGTATATAATATAAAAAATTATGAGGGTAAGATTTGTAGAAAATTGATTTTGGAGAGTATCTATAATTTTCGATTGTTACTATCCCAATGTCTTTAACAAGTTGGACGTGATGTAGTGGTTCCCACCAAATATGTCATTAGCAGTATTTGCATCACCTTCATTGTCCAAACATAGTTATAACATATATGGTATTGTGGTTATCATGAGCACATGGATCGTTTTTGCATCAGTCCATCTAATATTACCCTCGCAATAAAATTTATTTCAGCTCTACAACACATGCGAAAAATGACAACACCAACTGACGACGGAAATGAGAGATTATAACTGATTTACCTGAAAAAAGTGAGAATCATACTTTTTGTAACACGAAAATACCACACAAACACCATCCATAGAATCATCACTAATAGGGAAGCACATCGTTCTTAATACAAAAATATTACACAAACACCATCCATGGAATCGTAATTAAGAGGGATGCTCTACCAGTAATACAGGCACTTTATACTTTAGGACCCCTATGATATGAGCGATATGGTGCTATGAACAATCCCTGTTTCCCACCATCATTATTCAATTCACTGAGTTGATGGTGATAACCCACATGATCATGTCATTTTCAAAACTATATGGATCGTATAATATTTTCGTTGTAGTTTATGGTAATACTACTCGTTTGGGTCGGGGTAAGCTTCGATAATTGACTGGAGGGTCGGAAGCGGTTTGATGTTGCAGTTGCTGAAACCACCCTTGCTCAACAGTGCCCTCCACTCCTCCTCTGTCCTCTCCAAGCCTCCTGAGGTTGTTGCAAACATTAACATGTCGAATGCCAACCTCGAGTCAGCAAAGGCACTGGTATCTTCCTTATGATGCAGAACTACGTCCACAATAATCAACTTCCCGCTCTTGGAAGGGAGTGCTTTTCGACATTGCTTCAATATCTTCACACAGTCTTCGTCCTTCCAGTCATGTAGTATCCACTGCACAAAAGCAATTTAGGAAACAATCAAGCATGCCATGAGAGGGGGATGTAGTTTCAAAAGGTATATGCTTGGGAAGGTACGCTATATGTTTCTACATCGTACACCATAAGGTATGGCACATTCACAGACATGGAGGGCAAAAATTAAGTACACCTAATTTTCATCTACAGGAATTACTCCTAATATCCACTATCCATCTCAAGTCCAAGGTCTTTTTCTCTTGTTTGCTAGGAAACATTGGGATCCAAACCAAGGATATATTAAAATCCAAGACTCGTTATGGTTCATCTATATTTTTTAAGAGTGATTTATGTTCTGACCCCAAAATTTTAGGTAAAATGGAGAATGCTCCATTTATGGACGGAAATTACAAAGGTTGGTCAATTTTTAAAAAAATAAAAAAAAGGTAGGCTGACCGATCTTCTTTGTAATTTCCTCTTATAAATAGCATATTTAACTTAAAATTTTAGGACTGATGCAAAGCATTCTATTTCGGGAGAAAAAGTGGGAGAGGATTATTAGTTTCCTTTTGAACTCCTTTTCCTTCCTATCTTCCTACTGCCACGCTTTCTTTTGTTTATATACAATATAAGGCAAAAAAAAAAAAACTCATTCCAAAAGATTTTAGGGTAAATATCCTATTATTTTCTATTTTTTTAATTTCTATATCTCATTAGACTCAAGTATTGAAAATATTACATATAAGCAAAAGGACTCCATCTTTTCTATCTTCCAACCCCCTAAACCTTTTTTACCATGTATTACTGACCTCAACAACTTATGAAATGACTCTATCTCTCTCTTTCTAAAACTCCATCTCTCTCATATCATCGTCTCTATCTCAAAACTCCATCTCTCTCACTCTCACATCATTGTCTCTCTCTCTCTCAAAACTCCATCTCTCTCCCTAAAACTCAAACTACATCTCTCTCTCTCTCTAAAGCTCCATCTCTCTCTAAAACCCAAACTCCATCTCTCTCTCTAAAACTCCATCTCTCTCTCACACATAAGAAGGTATGCTCGTGTTCGAGCTCAAGCTAAACCCTTTTGCTGGTAAACTCACCGAGAAAAGAAGAGAGAGAGAGAGATGGAGTTTTTTAGAGGGAGAGAGATCAAGTTTTAATAGGGTGTCATTTTAGTATTTGTTTGGGTAAAAAATTTATGGTAAAAAAGGTTTAGGGGGTTTGTAAGATAGAAACGATGGAGAGCTTTTGCTTATAATTAATATTTTCAATTCTTGGGTCTCATGAGATTTGAAAGTTAAAAATAGGGGATAAGGAGATATTTTTTCAAAATTTTATATTCTTGTGGGATTATACAATTCATTAATTCCCTAGAGTAATATTCAAGATAGGAGCAATTTTAGGATCCCAAATTTTAGGGACGTAACCTTTTCAATCTATAGATTAATCTTAATAAAAAGAAAAAAAAATCTAATTGAACCTAAAAAAATAACATCTCAATATTATCTAAAGACCCTCCAATATTTGCGGTGTGAGGTCTAAGTGTAAAAAAACTTGAAATTCAAATTTTTTTTTTTGGAAATAATATACATAATATAATTCTGCAGGAGTATAGTTTGCATACTAAGAAAACATCTCTCCCACTTAAATCTCTCTCTCGATCAGATCTAGATCTGATGATACAATGTCCAAAACAAGTCAAACGTCATTTCTATCTCTCCATGGAAAACTTATTTGATTACTTGACCAAATATATCTTTCAATTGGATAGATAGAAGAGAGTTTGGCACAACGGTGTTTAAACGTCAACTTATTCATAAGAAAGGAAAATTAAAAGGCTTTTATATGCTCTCGAATAGGCTTAGTTTATAGGAAAAAATTTATATAAGGTTGCAGTTTCCTATAAGTAAGGTTGCTTAAATCTACACCATTCATTTTATTTAGATGGTGTGTCTAAAAAACTAATTGCTTGATGGTGCATAATATTACTGGCAATATAATATATTTAGCCATTCAGAAGTGAAATATATCTTTAAATGAGATATTCATAAATATATTTCTTATATAATTCTTAGCTGGCTAAAACAAAACAAATGTGCAAGGCTACATGCCATTAACCAGTATGCCAAATTTGGTAATCACTGAAAATGAAATCATATAAGTGTGCCTCACCCAAAAAAAAATCTGACAACCAGAAGTTGGAGAGGTGGGAAATTTTGTAGCCTCGTAGTTGGAAGAATTCTATTTGTATTTTTGTTTGATAACATGTCTATAATCCTAGTGGACTATGTTTTGAGATAAGGGAAATGTTTGTATGTGACCCCAACAGTATATAAGTTAAATGTGGCCCCACTTTTTGGCTGTTATATCTTAATCAAATGGTTACAATTGTTCACACCATAATGCCACGCAAACACTGTTTTATTTTTCATTTTTTTTACAAAATATTTTTGGATAAAATTTTGGCATCCCATCATAAAACTAGGACGAACCTGAGAAAATAAAAAAAGTATTTTATGTCAAAATAAGTGAACAAAATGCCCCTACAATTTTTAGGGGTATTCTGGTAATTTTTCATCACCGATTTTATTTTATTTTTACTTTTTATTTATTATTATTATTATTATTATTATTATTATTATTATTATTATTATTATTATTATTATTATTATTATTATTATTATTATTATTATTATGATTATTATTATTATTTTATCATGTGAGCCCTTGTCGATCTATGCATTTTCCAAATTTTGCTTTATAATTATTTTTAAAAGAAAAATAAAAAATAAAAAACCATGAGGCGCCTGATCAAGATTTGACGGTTAAGAGCTAGCTAGGCTATGACATTGTAACTCAAGCCATTTCTACTCAGATTTGATGACTGAGACCCGGAGTCACATATGTTATATATGTGCACATAGAAAATTTCCTCTTGACAAACCTAGAAGCTCTCAAACTTAGAGTACTTCAGTTTTGAGAGCCTTTCTAACCATTTCAACTTTATTTTTATACATCAGGTTAAAATAAAATTCAGGTTTTTGATACATCATAGTTCTCACCCACACACACCTTGAAAAATAGATTAAAAATAAATAAATATAAAACATCCAAAATGCCCCCTGAAATGTTTCTAAGGCATTTTTGGTCATTTATTTTTTGCAAATACTGTTTATATTATTTTTTTATTGATGCTCCCCAGCGAAATGAACTAACCCTCAAATTTTATCTTAGGCTGGTCTTATAATAATAAAAATAAGATAAGGGCTTGAGCCATTGCAATTGTATTGCCGAGCATCAAGGTAAGGTTTTTGATCACAAATCCCTAGTGACGTACCACTAGCTAAATTAAAAAAAAAAAAAAAAAAAAAAAAAGCACATATGGAGCGAGAGAGAGAGAAACAGTTGAAAACCTTCATGAAAACACCATCGGCACTTGGGATGGAAGAAAACATATCACCCCCGACATTAACCACCCCGGGGTAGTTTGGTGCAGTGGCGACCACATGTGGCAGGTCAAAATTGATGCCGGAGATATGAGGATTCGCCTCCACAATCTTGCTTATCGCCGTTCCGGTGCCACCGGCCACGTCCACCAAAGAAGTAAATCCTGCAAACTCAGACTTGTACTCCAACAGCAATGCATCTAACACCACCCTCGAATTGCTCGCCATCGCATCATTAAAGAGAAGATCAAACTCAGGATTCTCAGAGTTATAATAAAAAAATCCCTTCTTGTGAGCCTTCTCAAATGGGAGGCCCCCTTGCACAACACACTGGCTCAAGTAGTGCCATGGTGCAAGGACTGTGGGGTGGCCCAACAGCAGCGCCATGGGTGTCAGCCCCGATTCCTCGGGCCTTACCAACCACTTGGACAGGGGAGTGAGGCCATAGTAGGCCTCGCCCTGCCTCACCTTGACGCTGAACACACGTTTCTTGACCAGGAATCGCATGACTCGCGAGAGGCACTGGATGTCTGGTGAAGGAGCCTGCAGTGAGGTGATGATCTCAGAGAGGGTGAGTGGTCGGGCTTTGGAATGGATCATATGGGCTATGCCGAGCTCAACTGCACACTTGAGTGTGAGAGTGTCCGCGAAAGCTAAAGTGAGCTGCCAGAGCTCAGCCTGGCCCTGAACATCATCCTCACCCGGCATCTCCATCCGTCTAGTCTGCTTGATCTTCTGAGCCCTCTTCCATTTTGAATTTATAAGGGTTTGGGTGTGGGCCATATTGCAAGTTGGAGGCCTGTTCCTTGTGCACATTGAAGTATTCATAAAACGCAGTCGTCATATTTGTTTATGGATTTCTTTTTATTGAAATATCGGGGAAATTTGGAAATGGATAAGCATAAATTCAGCCCATTTACCTTTGATACAAAGTATAATGCAACCACACTTTTAGAAAACCACACTAATTATTTGATTGGCCAGGGTATATTTGATTGGCCCGGTATAAGCTCGATGTCAAGCTTCTCACACCCCAGGAGAATGATGCAAATCGACGTCAAGCTTCTCACACCCCAGGAGAATCATGTAAATAAAAATTGAGGTTATCAAAATTTTAATTTAGGTTTATTAATGGATTAAGTTTTGTTTAGTGGATAGGGTTGCGTGAGTTGTTTAGGGGATATGGTTATTTTTAACATTAGACAAAGGGATTTAGATCTCGTATTTTTATGGACTTAGGAGATTTAGTTAGAGATTTATCATAGATTTATTGGGGCTCATGTGGGGTGAAGAAGAAGAGATTGAGAAAAATAAGAGATTTGTATAAGAATTATGTGATTTAAGGGATTTAGATATGGAAGAGATCAAGTGTGGGTAGTTAGATATGAAAAAAATCAATTGTATATAAGATTGAGAAAATTATCGAAAAGAGAAGGAGAGGAGAGAGAGAGATATGAAGAGATTTATGTGGAGAATAGAGAGGGAAATAGAGTTTATATTTTGTGGATTTATTTATTTATTTCTCTTCTAAGTGTATTTAAAAGGGAGACATCCCTTTTTTTTAAAATGGAGAGATTGGAATTGAGTTAAGTGTTGATGTTGTGAAAGATCTTTTTAAGGTAAACTCCTAGTAGACCAAGAGATGATATATTCTCTCACCTTTTATTTTTATTTTATTTTAATTATTTTTTTCCGCCATTCTCCCTATATCATGTCCGCTCTCATTTATTCTCATGTACTATGTTTCTAAGTCTCTCTTCTACCAAATGTCCAACCCTACAGTTCATGAGAGAGGGGAAAGAGGGCATTTTATGCTTTTTAGATTTGGACTGATATGGTATTTTGGAAGAAGAAAAGGAAAAAAAAAAATTAACAGTGAGGATTGTTTGTCCTGTTTTTTAGGAAAAAATATGTATAAGCTTGAGACTCTAAACAATCAAATTAAGATGCACCCCAAAAATTTTACTAGAAGATGCTGTTTTGATGCTCAAATATCTTCAAATTGATCATCTCGACCTCAAGATACATGGTCATGAGAAAAAAATGGATTTCAATATTTAGAAATAGTGCATCTTGCAATGCATTTTTTGACTGACAAATTTCAAGATTTTGAACTTTTCATAGATATGCTCAATCTAAACTATATTTTTTATTTAGAGTCAATTTTCAAGATTTTCAAGTTTTCTATGCTCGATCTACACTATTTTTGAAGCTTTAAATTTTATAATAAAGATAAAAATATATTTTAAGACTATATATAATAAAGATTTCTAATATTGAAACTACATTTTTCAACACCATTTGAAGGTCCTCTTTACTTTGATTGTTTAGAACCTTGGCTTTATACGAACCACACCCTATTTTTTCTATTTATTTTAAGTTAGGGAGGTCTTTCGGCTTTGCATAGAACGGGTGGCCTAATGGGATGAAAATTTGAGAAAAACGGTATATATTTCAGCTGAATAATCCAACTGCACTATTAAAAAATCACTCACATGCTGTGAGAAAGTCATTATTCGTTTTACTAGAATATTTGTGGAATGCAACACGTTGTAGTTTACAAACATTATATTGCGTTCATCAATTTTGGTTGATATGAAGCATAAATCATCATCGACAGATTATCCTGTTCTCCATCGTCATTTGACATCGAATTTATTATTTACAAACAGCTCGCAGAATCTTATCGGATCCCACCTTTTAATATTTGCTGCTTATCAATAACCAGGGGATTCATTCAAAACACCAAATCACAAAAAATAAAAAACTAGAAACTAATTTATTAACAAGTGTGCAATTCTTTATCGCAGGGCCAGGACACCCACTTTTTATAGTTGTTTTTAGTTTTGATTAATTAATGAGATTATGGTATTTTGTTCAAAAAAAAATATTGTTTTTAATTGAACGTCCACATCATAAATTGGCAGGACCAATAAAATTAGAGTATTATTTGACTTTTGATGTAAAAAAATAAATTTTGTTTTTAATTGAAAGGACCCATCATAAATTGGCAGGACCTATAAAATTAAAATATTATTGACTTTTGTATAAAACGAATTTTATTTAAAAAATATCATTTTTTTTAGTTCAACCAGGATCGAGTCCGTAAGCATTTGATAGAGCGGTAGATCATGAGATTCTCGTGTATTATGTCATGCAGGGAAAAGCATTGAGTAAGAAAAAGAGATAATTTTACAATATTTTGGACCCACTATAAATTTGTCGGCAAAGAACACCAGCAAAATAACTACGTTTACGAAAGAAATAAAAATTGTTATGAAAATCACAAGAAAGAACAAAATGTGTGGATCCGAGTATTCCAACACCGACCTATACCAAAGCAGAATAAACAACCCCTACAAAAAACTCTCTTTCACTCTACACGATCTTAAAGATCGATTTTTTTCCTTCATAAAATTCAAATCTCTCTCAATTACAATGCATGTATTATTTTTATATCCATAACAAAAAGATAACCAAAAACGCTAAAAGCTTTATCTCTCTAATCACTAAAAACCTTATTTCTCTTACTAGTAAAAGCTAATTCTTATCTTTCCAATAAGGAAAAGCCTTGTCTTGCAATCGACCTTAAACTTATCCTACCATTAAACAAGGACGTCAACTTAATCTTTTTTTAAAATCCAAACTTCTATTCACGTTGATCTTAAAAGTGCGGGTCTTATCTAAAAGACAACCATACCTAAATCCAATGCAAACATAAAAAGGACTTACAAGGACTTAATAAAGAAAAATATATATATAAAGGTCCAACATTATAATGTAGAACTATAGATCCCCCATCAAAAATCTATCGGAAAAGGTAGTTTTAATGTTGAAAAAAAAAAAATTTAAATATCATAAATAGTGCATTTTACAACGTATTATCTACACCGTCCATTTTCAAGATTTTCATATGTTTATAGATCTACTTGATTTTAACCATTTTTGAAATTTAAAATTTTATAATTAGATATAAAAATAGATTTTGAGATAATCATAATAACATTTTACATCAAAATTATATACCATGATAAAATTTGAAGGGCACCTTACCTTTATACAGAGGCGTCCGTATGCCAACTGCACCCTATAAAAAAAAACTTATCAAAGTAACCCCAAAAATCCTATTTCTAATAGTTCATCCTAATAAATAAAAATTAAAATTCTACCTAAAATCTAAACATAAAATTAACAAAAATAAAAATAAAATTTGTACTGCCAGATTTTGATATGCGTCATTCTTCGTGGTTCAAACTCATCCTCGAGTTTTTTAAAATGCACTAAGATAAAATTTGTAGTAGTCCCGCCTTCTTCTTCACCCTAAATATTAGAAAAACGATCATCCGACTTGTGGGTTACTGAATTAGTTAAGATACAATGATGGTGCACTGAAATTGTGAAACCCCTGAGAAAAAGGTCATTGTAGGTTGATTTTTCAGCCACATCAACGTGCTGAAATTGCTCAAACATCACCTTGGAGTACACCACTAATACATCGGTTTCTTTGTCATACATCTCGCTCAATCGCCTCTGGGATCAAGTCGTCATACATCTCCATAGGCTCAATCTCCTTTGGGATGAAGTCAATATCTTGATTCTCCACCTCTCAATCGATAAGAAAATTATACATCCTTGTTGCCTAATGGATAACTTCTTTCCTTTCATCTTCTTTTTCATAAAAAAGATTAACTTCATAAAAAATGAGGTAATCTGTGACATCGAAGAATGATGAATGTAATTGAAGATCCAAATCTACATGTTCTTCATCTTCAACTGGTTTTTCATCAAACTTAGGCAGATCAATTTCTCGGCCATGACGAAATAAATCATTCTCCTAACCATGAGGCTCCCGATACATAGGGTTGTATAGAATGGGTTCTAGAAAATAGTGTTCGACTCACTACCATCATAATAGTGTGTCGAAACTAATTTTTGCACCAAGCGCAAGGTCAGCTCTTCGACTTACCTTCTCAAACATTTGTTCTCTATCCCATGAAGAGGTCGGAGGTTTCATTCTCGCTAAATGGGTTGAGTCTCGATGCCCAGCCATGCTTGATGGGTTGAATCTCGATGCCCGACCATAGACCTTGTACACAAGCCATGAGCCAATTGACGAACACCACCATCCACAATAATTAACTACACTCCACCTGTGACGCATTATAAAATTTACTAGCAAACAACACCAATAAAATTAAACACGGCATAAAATTTACCTCCAAACAATACCAGCAAAATTAGCAATCGCGAAGGAAATCAAAAGAGCAGAACATGCGGATACAAGTATTCTCGTGTTGAGACACAGTATTCTTATCTCTTTCTCTCTATGTGACTTCCTATTCATTCTATCTCACGTACATTTCTATACTTGGAACCCTTTGTAAATACTTCTTCCAAACAAAAGATGTCTAAATAGTTCTTCTAAACAAAAGATGAACATCAACTTAAAATAAATCTATCTAAAACGAACTCACGTGAGAAAATAAAAGAAACAAAAAACGAACTTATCAAAATAAACTTATCAAATTAACCCCAAAAATCCTATTTTTAATAATTAATCATAATAAATAAAAATAAAAACTCTACCCATACTCTAAAAATAAAATTAACAAAAATTATATTAAAATTTTTAGCGACAATCTTCGTCAATTTTTTTGTGCACAGATTTTCAAAGATATGTTTGATTCATAATTCAAAACGCTTTTAACAAATATTAACTCAAACGTGTTTCACGACTCTGTGCATTTAATCGAGTTTGTGAGAAACGATGCTTGGAGAAGTTTGGACTAAACCATGAGCATCAAACTCCTCATGTTTCATGACATTTTGTGGTTGTTCATTTTCAGCAGTTCGATTTTTTGGGTGAATATTTTCAGTTGTCTACTTGTCCTTAAAGCGCCTTAATCTGGAAATAATCCAACATTTTGGAATGTGAAAGTCATGGATGTTGGCTCTGAGGCATAAAATTGGGTATATTAGTTTCTTAAGGAACTTCTTATCCATGATGCTTCCTTAGCCGCCATACAACATGCAATGAATTTTTTTTTTATAGTTGATAATACGCTTAAATTTTGTTTCTTAAACAACAATGAGAAAACACCACAACCATATCTTAGGAATTAAGGTGATTCCAATTCTAATTGGTGACTATCTCTAACACATGAGGATACCTACATCCACGGATAGAAAAGTTCTTTTCCACTTATCAAAAGGCACTAGACAATCATGGAGAATGCAAGGGATTAGAAAATCTCTCTCTCTCAAGCACTAAAACAAGTTATTTTTCTTTCAAGAATACCCACCCAAGGATTAAAAAACACCCACCCAAGGACTAAAAAACTAATCCTTCTCTCTTGCATACTTTTTCTATACATTTTTTTATTTTTCCATATGTTTTCTCTTTCTACAAATATACTATTGAGCAATGATCCAATACAACAGTTGTATCATAGTATAATGCAACGACACTTCAAAAAACCATGTTTGTGGTATTTGTATGACTCCAAATTTTGTACACACACTCTCTTCATCTCAATAATCAACCCGCCCAAAAACAAAGTTCAATTTGTACCCTACATATGGTCAAAATGAGTCCCCTCCATAAAAACAAATCTAGACTATTCATTTTGTGAATATCAAGATCTTAGCCTTTATAAACTCAAAATCATTTTTTTTTTCTAACATTGTTCATCTAATGATAATAAAGCCATCCAAAAAAGTTGGAAATGAAAAAATCCTTCTAAAACCCAAATCTAAGTATCTTACCAAAATGAACGACCTATGTTAATTGGCCTAAAAAAATACTTTCAAGGTTGTGTTTTGAATTTTTTAATTTTTTTATGATGGTTCATTAGAATGAAAAGAATACTTATTTCAAATTTTGAATCAAATAAATGGTTGTGACACTATTTACAGCACGCTCTACAAATATCCTATTTATAAAGAGAGACCCATGGGATACGCACATTAGGCCTCTCCATTTCCTATTAGAAATAGGATAACACTAATCCTATGAGAATATTTCGTAAGATTTCTTATTCGTAACACAATCCTATGAGAATCTTTCCTAAGATTTCCTATTCGTAATTTGATTGGGTTTAGATGGCCTCAACCTCCCGTAGACTCACGTGAGATATTCTTTCTCCAATTATAAGATTATAGATTCATAAAACTAGCATCAAATATCCCATGATACTATTCTTTCTCCAATTTATAAGATTATAGATCCATAAAACTAGCATCTAATGTCCTATGATACTATTCTTTCTCCAATTTATAAGGTTATAGATCCATAAAACTAGGATCTCATATCCCATGATACTAGTAACGTCAATATCATCCATGAGAGTATATCATGTTCCCTTAAATCAAGGAAACAAGGCTTCGTCACGTATGTCTAACAAATCCATCCTCCCCAAACCTTGTAGGGAAAATTACAAATAAACTGAAGACCAGACTTTTTTTATGTAACTTATCCACCTAAATTTTTCTCTCATTTTTTTTTTAAAACAAATTTTCTAGGTAAATACCCTCAAGGGAAAAAGTTCATTTTTTTAGACAGAAATGTCTTTCTCGTATATAAAAATCATTTCCCAAGATTTGACGTAGACTTTTGGTCCCAAACAGCACATTGCTTGAGGGCACCATCACAACATCCGACCGACCGCCTTACGACAGCTATTGCACCGAAATTGAGTACTACCGGACTGCCCTAAGACAACTTGTGGATCAAAACTGAGTATTGTTGTACCGCTGAAGCCCTGGAATCTAGTAACTGCCGGAACGCCTTTTGCAACCACCGGACAGCCTTACTGGCGGATCGCATTTTATATAGTGCCGGAGCCCTACCGAACCATATTTTACATAATACTGAAGCCCTCCGGAATTCAGTAACGGCCGGACCGCATTTTACACAGTACCAGAGCCCTATTGCCGGACCGCATTTTACACAGTGCTGGAGCCGTACTTCCGGATCTCACTTACACAATGCCGAAGCCCTGTGGCCGGACCACTTGCACAGAGCCAGAGCCCCTATTTTGGTGGGATAGAGGTGAGTGGTATGGGTAAGGTAAAAGTCAGGGATGGTAGCATAGGTATTTTTTTTATTTTTTTTGATTGGGGGTATTTGTATAGAAAGTGTATTTTTTGGAAAAAAATGTGAGAAAAAGTTAGGTCGAGGTAAGTTGCATAGAAAGGGTAGTTTTCAGGTTTTTTTTTTTTTTCTCAACTTATGGATGCAGTTTCTATAAGGTTACAACCTTAAACAATCCAATTAAGGCGCACCTTAAATTTTTATCATAATATGTAATTTTTTTGTAAAAAATTATTAGTATTATCTTAAAATATATTTTCATACTTAATTAAAAAATTTTAAATCCAAAAATAGTTAAAATTAAGTAGATCTATAAATATATGAAAATCTTGAAAATGGATGGTCTAGATAATATGTTGCAAGATGCACTATTTCCGGGACTAAAACTTTATTTTTTTTCATATTCATACATCTCGATGTCTAGATGATCGATTGGATTGTTTTCTCAACATTAAAACAATATTTTTGATAGATTTTTTAGGTGTCTATCATTCTACATTTTAAAGTTGCAACCTTATGTAAACTTTTCCCTTTTTTTATACTGTTAGAACTTGCTTTTTCTAAAACTCCCAAAAAAAAAAAAAAAGTGTACCGCTTTAACATTTATTCTAATAGGTGGTCTTCGTATCAGAATCATGTCCTTATCCAAAATATAATGAAAACTTTTATTAAAATACCAATTCAACTAATATTTACTTAAGAAAAGGAAACATACTTACTTCATCTTTCTAAAATAACTCAACAAAACTGGACTAATCAAAAGAGGGCAAGCTTTCTACGACATAAAACTTATATACTTCCCCTTATCCAACCGTCCATTCTGAATGGAGGGCTAAGATTGCCCCAATCACAATGTCATGTGTCTACATTATTTTATTTTAAATTTTTTTCTATAAACTATTTTAACACCAAATTTTGTACGTCCAATTCCCTATTAAATTCATATTAGCGAAAAATATAAAACAAATATTTTCAATAAAATAAAATGACTAAAATACCCTTAAAATTTTAAGGGGCATTTTGGTCATTATATTTTATAAAAAAACTATTTTTAATATTTTTTATAGGTGCACCCAAATGAGAAGATGGAACATACCAAATTTTATATTTATAAAATTTGTATAAAAAAACTAAAAATAAAATAATTTGAGACATCGGATCTAAGATCAAACGGTGAGTAACTCTCTTGATCAAAATTGGACGGCTGGATGGTAGCGGAAGCATAGATCTTCTATGCTGTAGGGGAAGTATAGAAACGTTTCCCATAAAAATATACTTATCAAACAAACAAATAATCTTAGACAAATCGTATTTTTAACAATTAACTTTAAAAAAAATAAAAATAAAAAATAGAAGATACATAACAAAAACTAACAAAATATATGTTTCAAAAAAGAAAAATATAACTCTCACTCCTAAAATAATTATAATTCCTAAAAACTAACACCCAAAAATCTATCCACATCTCTAAAAATAAAATCAACAAAACTAAAATTAAAATTTTGTAACAAGTGGATCTTGATATGCATCATTCTTCCCTGGTTGGAGAAAATTCGATCAGAGTGTTGAAATGCGTTAAGATGAATTTTTCAATATCCTTGTAATCTTCTTCAACTAGAAACATTGTAAACACGATCTTGGGACTTATGGGTTATTGTATTGATTATAATGCAACAATCGTGCATTGAAAATGAAAAGGCCTCATGGAAAAGATCATTGTTGTCAATCGAGTCTGTTCAACCATAAACTTGCTGAAATTGCTTAAACTTAACCTTAAGACATACGACGTGTGCATATTTGATATGAGCACTAGATTCAACAGTTGAACCAATTCAACCTATTGATTTTTCTTTAAGGCCTTCTTTTTTTTTTCTTCATCAAATATTGGTTTAATCATGTAATCTTGAACATTATCACATATTGAATCTCCTACAAATCATTGATCTTCATCTAAATATGTATAGAAAATTGGGGACAAATCCCAATCGACAACCTGTTGATCTTCGATACGACAACACCAAAATCAACCTTGTTCCCTTTCAAATGATGTAGATCAACTAACTCTTATGATTTATTCTCTTGACTATGGGACTGTCGAGGCAAGCATATGTATATAACGGGTACTCGAAGACAATTTCCCACTTACTATCGTCATCATAATATGTCGGTACTGTGTTTTACTCAAAGCACTGGGTCAATTCCTCAACTTGTCGAGTCAAGTCTTCTATCTCAGTGTCTCAGAGGTCTCGCTCTCTTAAAGATGTGCTCATTCTCGGTACCCGGCCATAGGCCTCGTTCACGAGCCATGATGTCTATCGACAAACACCATGATCCTTAAGAATCGACTGATGTTCTGATACCACCTGATGCAGTTGAAAATTACCGGCCCACCAATAACCGGTAAATCAATTGCATTTTAGATAGAAAAATAAAAAGCATAAAATAAATCAGCAAAAGGAAGCACGAACGTGGGGAGTCTGAGTTTTCCACCAAGAACCACTAGAGCACATAAAAGAAAAACTCATAGAAACGACTCTCTCACTCTCTCTCTCTACAATAAGCTTTTTTCATTCAACCAAAAATCCATCATCCCAATACATTGTATGTGCTTAATTTTTTATTCCCCTGCAACTTGCTTTCTAAAACTTCCTACAAAAATGGAAGTTCACCACTTCAACATTAATCCTAATAGGTGGTTTAATATCATGTGAAGCATCTCCTTATTCAAAAGATACAGAAAGATTTTATTCAAAAACAGAAAGTACCAACACAATTAATACTTATTAATGGAAAGTAAACGGACTTAATTCAGCTTCCTAAAATAACTCAACAAAAATGAATTAACAAAAAAAGACTTGTCAAACTAACCCAAAGAATCTTAAACTAATTATATTTCTAACAATTAACCTTAATAAAAAAATAAAAATAAATAAAAGATGCCATAACAAAAAATAACAAAATATGTTTTTAAGAAAAAGAAAAAGAAAATATAACCCTAACTTCTAAACTAATTATAATTCCTAAAACTAAACCAAAAAATCTACGGACATCTCTAAAAGTAAAATCAGCAAAAATAAATTTAAAATTGTGTAGGAACCTGATCTTGATCCTTATCTGATCTTCCCCAGAATTATATGAACATATCTTACAAAATGAAAGGGGTGATAAAATCTAGGGGCAAGCACTCTACACCATTGCTTCATTCATAGAAACCGCTGCCTTGGCCAAAGCATCAGCAACCATGTCGGCCTCTCTTTAGATGGTAGGGTCTTCCAATGATTTTCAGCAAAAGATTAAAGCTTAGTAAGTACAATTATCCTCCATTGCGCCAATCTCCAAGAGGCCTACAATGACAACCCATGGAATCAACGGTAAGCTTGGAGTCTCTTTCAATAACAATAGGTAGCATGAGATAAAGTTTAAAAGAAACTCAAAATATTGGGTGATCAATCTTTTACCATGGTGAATAACAATCAAAACCTCAAGCACGAAGAAAAGATGAAAATAGCCGCATCAGTTGCTGCAACTGGTAGTACTCAAGCTATAGTAGGGCACTGTTCTAGTGACCTATGTGCATAAATCATATGCACCAAAATATAATTTAATTGGTACAAAGTACCATAAAGGTATAATTAACTCCACTGAGGTGGAGTGTCGAAATCAGATCAGAATTAATAAAAGAGCTTACTCTATCTTTACTCTATTATTCATTCTTGACCCTGAATAATCAAAGTAAGATGTACTTCTAAATGGTGTCGAAAAGATGATTTTTTAGTAGTAAAATCTTTGTGAAGGCCTGGAAATTTATTTCATCTCTAATTACAAAATTTAAAGCCTAAAAAATAATATAGATCGGGCAAATCTATAAATGCTTTAAATTATTGAAAATTGACGCCCCAAATAATGCATTTGAAGATACGCCCTTTCCTAGACATTGAAATCTTTCTTTCTTTTTTCTTACTTCTACGCATCTCAAGGTAGCGATGATCTATTAGAGAGTATTTCGATATTGAAACAACCTCTTCTAGTGAATTTTTTAGGTGTGTCTTAATTTAATTGTTTAAAGCCTCAACCTTATATAAATTTTATCCTTAAATAAAATATATCTCTAATTTCATAAATTCTGAAAAAATCAACACATTATGAAAAGAATAAAAAAATATATTCATTTTAAGTATACTTCACATCCATTTTACTGATCGATATTTATTTCAAAGGC
Source organism: Amborella trichopoda (assembly GCF_054954075.1). NCBI lineage: Eukaryota > Viridiplantae > Streptophyta > Magnoliopsida > Amborellales > Amborellaceae > Amborella > Amborella trichopoda. Next base: position 11,255 of record NW_028283097.1, on the reverse strand, counting down.
TAGAAGTTTATATAAAAGGTTAATTCTTAAGACTTTATTAAAACTATTTTGTTTTACAAGCATAATTTTGACAACTATTTTTTTAAATGGAATAGTGTATAAATATACATTATAGTTTCCATTATTACCAAAGTACCAAATAGTTTCCGTTACTACTAGACTGTCTGTTTTTTCACTTCATAACGAAATGTTTTAAAAAATATTGTTTTACCCTTTTTCGGGTTTTGAACAACCGAAATGGCCGTATTTTCGGTTTTTCAAAAACCGAAATGTGCCTCATTTTGATTCTTGAAAAACAAAAAATGACCTTGACAATTTAAAAACTTTTGTTGTCTTCTCTACGTCTTGTGCTCAGTGTATATGATTCTTAAAGCTACTCTTGTGTGAGTCTAAAAAAAAAACAGTCTCACATGAAAAGCTACACTATTGTGGGTAGAAAAGTTATCAAATGGATGTGAGACTTCACTTTTCTAGAGATCCATACCAACTTTAATGGTGATCTTTTGGAGGTCCTATTCACATAGGTGGGAGAGGGTCCTATAGGATCATTTCTCTATTTTGAATTTGGCGATCAAATTAATTGTTTATCCGAAAATCTGAGTTGCTTAAACAGGACTAGACATGTCAGTAATCGATGGCCATACCGATCAGGTTGAACCCCCATAAGTTATTATATAAAGGGTGCAGTTGGCATACAGATGCATCCATAGCTGCAGAGGTAAGGTGCGCTTTCAAATTTGATCACCGTATATAGTTTTGATGTAAAATGTTTTAAGGATTATCTCAAAATCTATGTTTATATCTAATTATAAAATTTTAAATTTAAAAAATGATTAAAATCAAGTAGATCTATAAACATATGAAAATCTTGAAAATGGACGGTGTAGATAATATGTTGTAAAATGCACTATTTTTGAGACTTAAAATCTTTTTATTTTTCACGGTCATACATCCCAATGTCGAGATGATCAATCAAACGGTTTTTCAACATTAAAACTACCTTTTTCGATGGATTTTTGAGGTGCATCCGTAGCTCTGCATTGTAAGGTTGCAACCTTATATAAACTTTTTCTTTTTATAAATAAAGCGTGTTTTAAAATGAAAAAGTTTATATAAGGATGCTACCTTATAATGTAGAACTACTTATGCCTCTCAAAAATCCATCGAAAAAGGTAGTTTTAATGTTGTAAAACCCTTTGATTGATCATCTTGACATCGAGATATATGACTATGAAAAATAGAAAGGTTTTAAGTCTGTGCATTTTACAACATATTATCTATACCGTCCATTTTCAAGATTTTCATATGTTTATAGATCTACTTGATTTTAACCATTTTTTAAATTTAAAATTTTATAGTTAGATATAAAAATAAAATTTGAGATAATCATAAGAATTACATCAAAATTATATACCATGATAAAATTTAAAGGTGCACCTTTCCTCTACACATACGTATGTATATGTACGCCAACTGCACCCGTTTAAAAATGGGTATGGTTTCTATAAGGTTGCAACCTTAAACAATCCAATTAAGGTGCACTTGGAAATTTTATCATAACATATAATTTTGGTGTAAAAATTTCTTAGGAAAATATCAAAATCTATTTTCATATCTAATTATAAATTTCTAAACTCCACAAATAGTTACATAGATCTGTAAACATACGAAAATCTTGAAAATGGATGGTCTAGATAATGTGTTACAAGATGCATTATTTCTGGGACTCAAAATCTTTTTTTTTTTTTTTTGTTTGTTCTTTTTCATATAGATGATTAATTAGAGGGTTTTTCAGCATTAAAACAACCTTTTCTGATGGATTTTTGATGTGCATTTGTACTTCTACATTTTAAGGTTGCAACTTTATATAAACTTTTTCCTTTAAAAGTGAAGCTTTTGGCCATATTTAATATCTATTATTTAAAGGGTGCGGTTTCCATAAGGTTGCAACCTTAAACAATCCAAGGCGTACCTTCAAATTTTATCATAACATATAATTTTGATGTAAAATAATCTTAATATTATCTCAAAATCTATTGTTATATCTAATTAGAAACTTTCAAACTTCAAAAATGACTGAAATCAAGTAGATCCATAACACATGAAAATCTTGAAAAATGGACGGTCTAGATAATGTTTTGTAAGATGCACCATTTATGGGACTCAAAATCTTTTTTTTTTTTTTTCATAGTCACACATCTCGATGTCGAGATGATCAATTAGAGGGCTTTCAATATTAAAACATTTTTTTATAATTGATATTTGATGTGCATCCATAGTTCTACATTTTAAGGTTGCAACCTTATGTAAACTTTTCCCTTATTTAAATGTTATTTGTATATTAAGATATATTATATAATTACTATTATTTGTAAATCATAAAATATTTTTAATAAATAAAACAATAAGATATTATTTATATTTTTGGTTTATTATTATAGATCTTAGTATTATATATTACATCTTAATATAATTAGGGAAACGTTTATATAGGGCCGAGGCTCTAAACAATCAAATTGGAGCCCACCTTAAGAATTTTATTAGAAGCGGTTGTCCTGATGTCTAAATATCCGCAACTTAATCATTTCAACATTAAGATGTATGGACATGAGAGAAAAAATGGATTTAAAGTTTTGGAAATAGTGCATCTTGTAACGCATTTTGGACCGTCAATTTTCATGATTTTAAAGTTTTCATAGATTGGCTTGATATACACTATTTTTAAAGCTTTAAATTTTATAATTAAAGATAAAAATATAATTTAAGACTATCATAAAGATTTTCAATATTGAAACCACATTTCTCGAAACTATTTGAAGGTGGGCTCTAATTTGATTGTTTAGAGCCTCGGCTCTATCCAAACCGCACACATATGATTATTAATCCTATGATATTTTGGCTTCTGTGCAATTGAGAACTATTAGTTTTGGAGCACTTTTTTTTCACAACAATTGGTTCATAACAAATAATTCCAAACCACTTTAATTCCTAACAATGAGCACTCTGGAACTATTAGTGTTGGAAGTTCAAATACCCGAAACCCCAATTTAACCTGAATATCACACACTCAATACCGCATATATAAAATCATAATCCTTTCAAATATCATGTGCAATAATTTAAGAAAAATAAATTAGAGATGGAATAAATTACATATTCATGTGAGAAAATTAGAGAGACAAATCATAATACAAATTTAATGTGGCTCACCTGGCAGGGCTGTACGGACAAGCCAGTAAGTAATTACACTATCAAAGAGAAATTTACTAGGGGATACAAAGTTACCTCATTGGAGAAAATTGGTGAAAACTATCACCAAAAAAATACTTTATTGTGATCACCCAAAAACCACGATTTACTCCATTTTACTTTGGACGATCTAAGGACATGAGCAATATAAACTCATATAATTTTCCCACTAAAATGAACAAAAAAATCTCTTTTCTTTTCTAAACATAACCCAAGTAAACCCTAGAAAGAACTTTCTAAAGAGAGAGAAAAGTTCTAACCAAAAAGGAAAAATTGTGTGTCCCATGTAACCTTTTTTGCTTTTGTACTAGTCACATAATTTAGTAACAAAAAAGACCCTAAACAAATAAGTAAAATACAAATACATATTAGGTGATTTTTTTATCACTGTTTAACAATTGGTTTCATACCATTTTGATTCCCCTTTTATTTATCAATAAAGAAGATTTTCGACTGGTGTTTGGGTAAACAAGATAACTTCGTAAGAGGGGAATCAGGGAAGTTTTCTTAAGTAGTTTTTTTTTTTTTTAAGGAAATTCAGAATTATAATGAATTTCCATTTTCTAAAGTTTTATTTTAGGTTTAAAGTGGACAAGGAGACTTCTAGTAGCTTCAGGAGGCTATTTTACCCGTAAGGGACTTGACTATAGTGGGATTGGATCATTTCACTAATATGGCCCATAGCAGATGTCTTGGTGCAATTAGGGGTTTTGGTGAATTTTAGGGACCGAAGGTGATTGTGTGATTGTCAATTATTGAATCAAAATTCCAAAAACAAAGAGTTCTTGGCGGATTGAAATGGGGATTTTTGAAAATTAAAAATTTCCGCCATTCTATCAAATGTAGCTTCAATACCTCATAGTGTTTCTTAAAACTGGAGGGCTTTGATTAATTGTTAAAGGATTCAACTTTCATATATTTCAATTTTTCCAAAATGATGAAGATTTGAGGGTTTTTTGGGCCCGAAGTACTACTGCTCGAAGAATTGTTTTTGATCCAAACAAATTGATTTCTGATTGCCCAATTGATCAATTTTTATCAAATTGATCACTGAAGTTTGATCATAAAGGCCTCATGTATCAAATAAACTAGTTATTTTGATTTACTATTGATTAAATGTTTTTATATCAATTTTTTTTGCTGTGTTTTTTTCCCGAAATTTTCGTGAAGTGAAAAATCCACAATTATTTGAACAAAGATCTCAATAGTGAATGAATCGGGCATTAGAATCTTAATTAAAGTATCTATCATATCCCCATGTCAATTTGTTCAAAAAATGAAAGATTTGGGGTTGATTTTGATGCTAACTTTTTTGTGTTCTTTTGCTCGATTTTAGGGTTCTTAAAAAAAAATTTGTTTTTTAATAAAATTACGTTTTGTTTTTATAAAAATATGTTATTTGTGATGAATATGAGAAAAAAAAGAATATATTCTTTTTGAAAAAAAATTTTAAATATTTTTGGTGAGCTTTTTGGATCTTTTTGTATGTTATTTATTTATTTTACAAAAATAATTTTTTTTGTGACAAATATGAGAAAAAAATATTTCTATCTATCATTTGTTGCAACTTCATACTCCTTAAATATGTTTATTAGCCTCTATGACGAAAAGAGGTTGAAACTAAAAGGTGTTTTACTCATCTCTCATGTTTCCACATGCTGAATTGGATAAAAAATTAACCATTTTTTATTTATTTTTAATATGCATCTTAATTCTACATTTTAAAGTTGCCATCTTATATAAATTTTTTTTTTGTCAGGTTAAAACTCAACTTAAAATGTTACTGAGTAAATGAGGTTTGGCCATTTCAAAATCAATTTGGCCATTTGAAGCAACACTTAACACCTTGACCCACACCTTGCATTTTTAACCAAGTTATTGAGTAAATGAGGTGCTCTCTCTTACTACCTTGACTCACAACCTTTCGAAAAACTGGGAACATTATGCTACAAAACAAATACGCTCTCAAACCCAATTCTAAACCGTATTAAAGGGTTTTTCAACATTAAAACAACATTTTTCAACATCAACATTAAAACAATATAGAAGCATATATTATTGCGTTATCCATTGTTAGTTGAACTTTGTAACTTCATTAATTGAATTTATGTGAAATTATAAATTGTCTTACATATCTCTATAATATTCAACTATTAAATTATATAAAAAGTTGTTTCAATTGTTTTTTATAAGATAAATGTATGTAATATGATAGTGTATACTTAATCTAAGTTTTTCTAATTTTTTTTTAAAATTTTTTAGGGGGCTTTGATTCATTTTTATTACAAATAATCTACTTAACCGGTTAGTCCGGTTAATCGCTCCAGTTAATCCGGTTCCGATTTGAACCGCCCCCAGCCTCTTGATCGATTAACCGTTTCGGTTCGATTTTACGAACACTACTCTCCACGTGGAGCTTTCGCCTCAAGCAGACGTATGAGGTCTTAGATCTATTCGGACATCTGCCCATCTATTTTGCAATCTATGTGTATGTTTTTATATTATTTGTTTCATTCTTTGTAATCATTTTTATTGAAAGCGCCATTACTCTTTGATCTTTTGAACCAATTTATCAGGGGCTTCGCTAGCTTGATCAGTTAATAACAGAAGTGTTTTGGTCGAGATGTAGGTTTCGGGGGTTTCAGGGGTCAATCAGCGATAGATGAACCTTTTGAGCAAGTAATGAAGTAATGATGGATTGGGATTTCGGGACTAAAAAATGCATAAACTTGGATCTTAAAACCTCACTTGAATAAAAAAATCCAACTAATGTGCATGAGGATTCGGTAAAAGGGCTTAATTACTAATAATTACTAATATTGGAGAAGTATATAAGTTGAGATTTGAAGTTTTGATATTTATCTTTCTATATATATATAATTGTCATGATCTTCCTACAGTAAAGTAAAAACTATGTAGTTGTAATATTCATCAATTAATTAATAATGCATCTAATAATACAGATTATGCATCTAAAAACATCGACCCACTATGCCATCGATGTTTTTTTGTATGTAACAAATTGATAGAAGATATTATCTGAAAATGTGAAAAAATAAAATTTCAATTACATTAAGTAATTGGCTTTTAGTTAATCCCTAGGCTAGCTTCCTTATTTGCTCTTCGTGTAATTAACGTGGATACTGGAATAATTGTATGCGTTGATGACTAATTGCAAATTTATATGGAACTGAACTTGTTGAATTTTTTTTTTTTTTCAATGAATATTTGATATGAAGTTAGAAATGTCTATTAATTATGTGAGCTTTGATGACGTTTTACTCCCTCTCCACTATGCATTCATTTGTCTAGGTCCTCTAATAGTAGGTATCCCAGATTGATTCATGGCCATCGGAAGAATGTAATTATTGATTTGCCATAGTGGTTATTTTAAGCATAACCAGAATGATGGGCGTAACTATTATAAAAGGGAAACTTAAAATCCACACTACATGATGGGGGCAACTCACTACAACAACTAAAGGTTCATGTATGTGTGGTGTATATTGAGCTTTGACCCAAACCGTTTATGAGAATTATTCACTTGTAGAACCCTTTGAAAAAAGGTTTGAAGCATAGAATAGGTTGATGACGTGATGCACGTTGTTAGGCCCATTGCGTTCACCTACGCACCCTGCGTCACGGGCCAGGAGCAACCTTTGGCTGGTACAACAAGCTCTATTGAGTCCTACAGTGGTGATGTGGTCCATATTTTACGCATTATGGGGTCTTCAATTAACAATTTTATGAGATTTTTGTGTTGTTCTAGGTTGACCTGGATAAATTCTGATAAGATTTAGTTACTGGACTGACCTTGTCTGATGTGAGGGTTTCCTAAGTATTATGGACTACTAGGCATGATCAACAAAGATCTACTATACTAGTATGGTCCTTAGGGGTTTAGGATTAGAGGTTTCTCGAAATTCCCTTAACCAAAGTTTTAGGGAGGTGAATAGAGAGCTATGGCAAGTGTTCAAGGAAGGCATATGAAGAGCTAAGTTTTATCACAAGCGAATAGTATGGACAAGAGCTTGGTGAAAATCAGGTTGAATATTTGATATGGCTCTACAGAGGGATAAAAGAGCTCCCAAATCAGCCTAGTCTTCAGTTCAATAAAGTGACGAGGAAGATGACTGGGCCTAGTTGGGAGGAGCATGTTTAAGTACAATTTACTTATATTGCAAAGAACCAGAAAAACTTATATGCTAGTATAAAAATTTCATATTTTGGTAATTTATTCAGGCAAATTATTGGACTTCAAGGAACTTGTCCATTACTTTTCATCCTATGCACATAAAGGGTTTCATTTTTGGAGATGTTGTGGCTCATGCGCAACCTATATCAGATGTTCATGCTCGCGAGTAGGCCTAGGTCCTAAACTCTGATAGCTTTTGTCGGACAATTTATTCCGGAACGCTTTGATATATTGTACTTTGATTTAAAGAACTATACAGTTAGATGTTTATGACTTCACAGTGTAACCTAGAGACCAGAATTTGTGAGTCTGAGCAAATTACATATTTAAATGTAGATTTAGATATGAGAGAGAGATAGAGAGACCAGGTCAGGGAGTGATGCAGAGATCTCTCATGTCGTCTCGTTTTTTTGCATATGATACCAGGATAAACTTGGCATTATGTGTTTTTTTTCTTCTTGGGATAATAAAAAAGAGAGAGAAATAGAGAGAATCAGGAGAGAACATAATTAGAATAATGAAATTTTGATGACCTTGTAATATGGAAGTACTATTTCCCTCAATAATGAAGTAGTGACATAATTATGTAGTTGGCAAAAATGTCTTACTTGGTTTAGCCTTTGAAGATTTTGATACATTTCAATAGATAGAGGATAATAGAAACTTTGGGATATAAAATTGCTAACTATTGGAAAGCGAAATGAAGAATAAATATTTTATCAAAATCAATAAACGACATTGAACATTGGAATGAAAATGAGAAGTTTATTGGTAAATCTCAAAATTAAATGAAGAAAAAAAAACTAAAAGAATGACTAATGAATTTCAGGAATACACATCTTCCAGGCAACCCAAACAATATACAGGCTATTCCAGATTTCTTACCAGGTCTATCCAAACAACAGGCACCCCAACCCTAAGAACAACCCAAACTTGCACCTCTCCCTTTCTCAACCCCAACTGAAATTCGAGAAATTCCAAATTATGAAAGAAACATTCAGGAACTTCTTGATATCAAAAAGCCCTAGATTCTAGAGAACTAGAACTTTCATGTTTTAGAGAATACCAAACATGCACTATGTCATCTACACATACGGCCATGATCATTTTTGCTTTTGAGTGTAGAGATATAACCATGATCATCCAACTCATAGGCACTTACACCTCTCACTTTCTTCAACCCCAACATATCCATCATGCTTCTCTCTCTTTCTACATCCTTCCACCTCCCAACACTAGCATACACATTAGACATGAGCACATAGTCCCCCACATGATCATGATCCAACCCAAGAAGCAATTGACATGCATCCTTTGCCATCTCCACATTCCCATAGGCCATGCAACCACCCGCCAATGCTCGCCACACAAGCCCATTGGGCCTTTCTCCCATCCCCCATACAAGTTCTTGGGCCTCATCAAGAAGCCCGGCCCGTGAAAGCAGGCCTACCATACACCCATAGTGCTCCACTCTTGGGACCAAACCATACTTGGCATTCATCTCTCTAAATAACTTCCGGCCCTCACTTACCAGCCCTGAATGGCTACATGCACTTAACACACTCAATAGTGTGACCCCATTAGGCAGCACGCCGACCTTCAACATTCTCGAAAAGACTGTTAAGGCCTCCTCGCCATGGCCATGTATGGCCAACGCTTCTATCATGACACTCCATGACCATACATCTTTCTCTATAATCCCATCAAAAACCCATCTAGCCTTGTCTATATCACCACACTTTGCATACATATACACAATGGCATTGCTCAAGTAAGTGTCTTTCCTTATGTATGGGCTTCTATCTATGAAATTATGAAGTTGTTTCCCTAGAGTGAGTGCACTGGACTTGGCAATGGCTTGGATGATTGGCATCAATGTAACCTCATTGGGATGGATGCCTGATGAACCCATGCAATCCAAGAGCCTCAGTGCATGGTCTAAGTCCCCTTTTCTTGCATGAATGGCTATTATAGCACTCCATGAAACAATATCTCTTTGAGGCACTTTATCAAACATTTGCATTGCACATTTTAATTGGCCACAATCCACATACATCATAGCCAAATTAGTGTCCAAGACCTTATTGCAAGATGCCCATCCAAGCTTGATTATATGGCCATGGACTTGCATTCCATACGCATCCTTGCAGGTACGGCGGCACGACTCGAGCAAGAAGTTGAAGGTGAAGCCATCAGGAGAAGCACCTTCACGCCTCATTTTAGAGTAAAATTGAAGGACTGCTTGTGGGTTAGAGTGCAGAGTAGAAGCCCTTATCATGGTGTTATACGAGAATGTATCTGGGTTTTTGATCTGGGAGAAGATCAGTCGTGCATATTGGAAGGTGTTTGAAGGGGAGTTTGCACATAGAGATATGAGTTTTGTTTGTGTGAATTTATTGAGAAGTTGGGTTGTTGTGATGAGGTACGCATGGAGTTGCTTGATTTGGTTGAGGGAGTAGGATTTGGCTGTGATTTGGAGTCCTTGGTTCATACTTCATAGTCGAGGAGTTATTCTCGAATTTGATAAGTTTTCTAGAATGGAGACTACTACTATTTGTTTGTATTTTGTTGATTTTGCTCTCAGTTATTGCTACTCTTGCATCATTCACAACTCTCTCTCTCTCTCTCTCTTCATTTGAAATGCTAACAGTTATAAGAAACACATTTTAAGAGGATTTCTCAGGCCCCTCCACGAGAAGGAAGATCAGGCCTTTCAAATAATTGTTCCATTTATAACTACTAATATATATTATCTTCTTGAGAAATCAACGGAAATATTTTTAGTTTTAGGTATATTTAAAAATATTCTGAAATTTTTTAATATACGTAGATTATCCCTTTTTTTAATCTTCTTTTTCTTTATCGTCGGTACTTAGAGTATCGAAGTAATTTCATAATTGTAAACATGATGTTCGGTACTGGGGGTACCAAATATTCTTTTAGCATAAAGTTTTGTTTGCTAATCCCAGTGAACAAAATCTTTTTCGTTTAAATATATTATACTTTAGGACTAGTATTATGGTAGTTTGGTATTAGTATTACTATTACCAAAAATACTGGTACCAATTCCAAAAAAGAAAAGGAAAAAACCTAATTCGGTACTGCTAGTACTGCAGTACATAACGAAACATTAAGCTAAGAAAATATTTTGTTCAGAAGTGGAACAAAACACTAAGCCAAGACAACATTCAGTACACCCATTAATTAATAAATAGGGTGCAGTTGGCATACCGGATGCATCCGTAGGTGTAGAGGTAAGGTGTACCTTCAAATTTTATTATGGTATATAATTTTGATGTAAAATGTGCTTAGGATTATCTCAAAATCTATTTTTATATCTAATTATAAAATTTTAAATCTAAAAAATAGTTAAAATCAAGTAGATCTATAAACATATGAAAATCTTGAAAATGGACAGTGTAGATAATATGTTGTAAAATGTACTATTTTTTAGACTTAAAATCTTTTATTTTTCATAGTCATACATCTTGATGTCGAGATGATCAATCAAATGGAGTTTTTCAATATTAAAACTACCTTTTCCGATGGATTTTTTAGGGGTATCCATAGTTCTACTAAGGTAGCATCCTTATATAAAATGTTTCCTAATAAATATAGTGTTAAAAAACTATATTTTTAAATCCAAACCATTAATAAATATAGTGTTAAAAAATATATTTTTTAAGAGAGTTATGAAAAGAAGAATTCTAAAATAAAGCCAAACCATTAATAAAATAGATTTAAAACATAAATCTAAGCCATTAACAAATGTAGAGTAAATATATATATATTTTTAAGAGAGTTATGGAAG
>NW_028283096.1:0-50067 GCF_054954075.1 Amborella trichopoda | reverse complement strand
ATGTGCTAGTCTCTTGCACAGCATATGCAACAACCTCCTCTGTTACCTCAGCAGTGGCCCTTTCAATTATACTGTCACGTTTCTTTTGCAAATACTTGATAAGAGCCATGAGAGAGTTGTGGCTTGTTTTCCTATACTCTAGTGTTGCTTTCTCATCTGATTCCAAGGGTTGGCTATTGGCACTTGATGGAGAGGATCCTTCCATTTCATCTGATGCATCAGATGAAGCCCTAGAGAGAAGGTATGCATCTGAAGCTGATTCAAGTGTCTTCTCTGACTCAGTAACAGATTGGCTTTTAGGAATGTCTATTAATGGATATAAAGAAAGCACATATGTAATGTCAACTGGAGATTTTAAGAATTGTTCCATAGCCTCCTCATAGCTCCCATTGTCAAAAAGATGGTGACCATACCTGCACGAACCCGAAAACAATAATATAACAAGGCAATAACAATTCTAAAACCAAGAACAAGGTTGACAACAAGAATCACTAGCCTGTCCCTATTTCTTGGAAGGATCAATAGTTTAAAGATATTGACCACATAATTTAACTTCATTTAAAATGTTTCAAATGATAAAGAAGAAAATTTGACAAGAGTTAAGATAAATATGTGGTACAATCGAATGCACATTCAATGTAGAAATAGCTTATTTCTTCGAATGGCAATTTTAAACTTGCTACAAATTTACATAATCACTTCTAACAAAAATAAAGGAAATGTACACATCAAGTTGTTGGCACCAGTGATATAACCCAACAAGAATGACCACTTCTACAGTATGGGAACCATGAATATTTATACATTTCGATTTCAACATATGAACATGGAATGTGCAGCCTAGAGAAGGACTATGCTGGACAAGAATTTCCAATTAAATGCTCTCTTCTTTTTTTTGAGAATAAAATTTGGACCATTTCTTTATTTGTGCATGTCATCCTCACAGGGGCCATGCTAATCTTCTCTATATCGTTCCAATTTTATCGGATATCTCCGAAGAGACTCCAATTAAATGCTTTTATAAGAAAAGAAGCAAAAACAAGCCTACAATCATGATATCATAAAAACAGAGAAGTTCTTTAAAATATGCTAGACTTCGGAAAATAGAGGGAAATTCCAATTTCAAGCTTCAAAGATTATGGACTCAAAGACTCAAAGGATGCCATCTTCGGGAGTTTAAAACAAGGATATTTTCCATGCAGGTTCAGTTCCCTCCTGAGAAATATAGAGTCCAACGAACATTTTCATTGGTAAATATCAGTATGGAAGAACTCACCCGAGTAAGTCCGACTGGACACGCCCGAGTCATGTACAGCATGAGTCGTATACAAGCCCAAAGAATGGTAAAAAAGAAAAACAAAACTTGTTGAAAAATTAAAATAGTAAAAGGCAAACTAAATTATAAATAGCCTTAAAAGTCTAAAAAGATGGAAAAACAAAATATAACAGATGGAATACTAAAAAAATTGATTTATAGCTGGAAACAATTACGAAAAATCCAGTAAACGAGGGGAAAATGAAAAGTTGAGCATATGATAAGAAAAACTCGCAAAATCACCATCGAAAGCATTAAATTAAACATACTTAAACATTGATTTAGTAAAAAAATATAATCCTCATAATTTCTATTCTCTCTCTGAGTTTGTACCCTGGACTTGGCTCGGCAAGGTGCCAAGCCCAAGTCAACTCAGCCACGTTTTAAAACCTGTAACTTATCACAGGGGATGGGCTAGCAACTAAATGTAAGTTAAACCTTTGAAGTGTCTCCCTGTTTTTGTTCTTTTCATTTTTCCAATATCGGCTCCTTTTCAAAACCCAAAATTTCAGGACCTGACCTTATGAAAAATGACAGTTTCGGAAATTTCCAATAAATATAACACACCTCCAACATCAAGAAACAGATTGAAGCGCAACTTTTGTTTCATTTCTTATGCAGTTAACCATTTCATGTAAATCATTTAAGCTCCTAAAAGAGAGCAAACGATAAAGGGCCATCGTATTAGAACATTAAAAAAAGTAGTCCATCCGGCCATCACATCAATAGAAGTGATTGATGGCAATCAAGATAGAGTTGGACCCACAGATGGGTTATGTCCTGTTCCAACAGAAACCGCTCTCTCTCCATCACTGTCATCACTCCAATGAATAGTGATGGCCCAATGAACTATGCTCTTTCCATTAGCCATTGGATTATAGCATATAATTTTCCCCATTAGGATACCTTGTGATGATGTCGCACTCACACCAAAATTTGGATGATGGTGAGAGGAATGTTTACCGAATGCGAATTGAACCTTCCTTGGCTGCTCGAAGAGTTGAATCCTCTGGGGGAAGTAACTCACATAAAGCCAAAGCCTCTTCAAAGTTGCTAGATGCTGTTAGTTGTACTATCTATGATCCAAAAAGAAAGGTGAATTACTAGCAATAGGAGAAGGGGACATGAACGAAAGAAGAATAATAAATAAATCAGAAATAATAATAGGCTAAGTACTAGACTGGCACAAGACTCGTAACATGAAAAGGTCTCTAGCTATTAACTATACCAAATATCCTAATGAAGATTATTCATAGTAGATGAAGAAACTAATGAGAGAGTCCTGGGTTAGCTTAAAGATAGAATTTTAAACCAGATAGAGCACGACAGCACTTTAGTTCCACAATTTTCAACCAAAAATTCCACTGAGAGTGATTTCGAAAACCATTGAGTAGCTGACAAAGACAAAATGCTCTCAAAGTAGTAGACAGATCAATATCCAGATCCTCAATATCTACATTAAGTGGGTAAGCTTATTCACATTTGCGTTATATTGTTAACATGACCACCATGGCATTAAATGAGTTTATTCACAGTGCATTGCTCAAAGGACAAACAGATAATCCACAAGGATTCATCCACTAAAAACATACTTGTGCATCAAGCCATGAACCTTAGGTGCATGTCATCTTTCTATCATTAATTATCAAAGAAAGACCACAGCACTAAATGAGTTACTTCATAGCACTGTTCTAAGAAAGACAAAAATGTGCAAAAGGAATTCTTGATGATGTTACCACTAGTAATACACCTGTGCCTTAACCTCATGCTTACTTCTTTATACACTTTTTGTTAACTCTCGAAATAAGGACAGACCTGTGCACCGAGGGGAACAGGTAACAACCCATAGACTGAATTCTGTAAAGTAGCTATCACACAGTGCTTGCTTGAAAGAAGACCACGAGCATCTCGGAGAGCAATTGTTTGAACCAACGGATAAGGAGCTCTAAGAGAACGTATCTGCGATAAAAAAAACAAATCCCAACACAAATGACTACCATGAAAAAACATGTTTAGTATGGTTTAACTATAGATCAGATAATTTCTCCTGAACCAATCAAGGGTATCCACCAAAAATCTAATAAGAAAACAGCAAAGAAAGAAATATATATATAAAAGAAAGAGCAAAGGTACTTATACACCAAGCAAAAGAAAAGTTCAGTTCACCTCAATGTGCCTTGGTAAACGAGCAACTGCATACTGCATGTGGATTGCAACAGATCCAGGAGCATCAGACCAACAAATCCTGCCTTCTGGCAACACCTTCCCATTTTGGTCGAAGAGAAATCCAATGTTATCCTGGTATATTCATAAAAGCTATCAACTCATACACCAACGGAATTGTAAGATTTCTATTGTGAAAAGTTTCCAAACAATGGAACACATAAGAAGGCAGAGCAAAAGCCAAATATTTTTAGGGGAAATTAACAGTCTGTATTGAGTAAGATAAAAAAACTATCTACATTTTGCTGCTGTATACGCAAAATTGCTTATGTAACAAAATCCTTGTACAAAATTGGATGGCATAGCAAACCAGCCTGGGAGCTGACCAAGCAGTCCGGGGTGGGAGTCTATAAGTTATTGGGATAAGAGCAGGATCAAGATCAAGATCTGGGGATTGTAAGAGGTTAGAAGGCCCCTATGATTGGGGCTGTCCATATGATGAACGAGATCCATTGAGGATCCCTTTCCTGGTGCACAAGAGCAAGATTCCATAGCAGAATTGCCACCTCAGTTGGGAGATACAGCAGTTATGATTCAGAATGACCAACTGAAAAATCTGTCTCCCCTTGTTCTGCTAATTGTAAGCCTTCACATTAGCTTCTCTCCCCAATGTTTAAAAGAAGCATTCAACGAGCTGATGATAGCTAGGAGGTCAAATAGTGGTTTGTACGAACGAGCGTTGATGTCACTCTTGCACCCCAAGAAATTACATTTTGAGAATCCCCTCCACTAAAACAGAGAACCCCCAGCTGTTATCAAACAGTTTTAAGCCTTCCAAAAGAGCTCGAGCCTCAGAAATGGTAGTGTTTACAATCCAATAGGACCTGAGATTATGAACATACCTGGGATGAGCTTTCTCAAACAGTCCCTTTATCCCTGCCAAGGCCGGGATTGCCCAGTGAACAGCCATCAAAATTACCTTGACAACGCCCAGACAAGGAACGTACCAATGGCTACTTCATTGCTGGTTGCACATGGGCTTTGAAAACAGTATTGTCACTAAAATTTAACATGAAATCCTCCATAAAAAGAAAGCAGGATTCCTTTTGATTCCGCTCCCAAAAAATTACTTTAGCCAAGATGTGATCAAGCACTTTCTCTGCTTGAGCCATTCGGCTATCAAAAATGTGACTATCATCTTCCAACCAGATAAACACATTGTAGCCAGGACCATTGCCCTCCAGAACACGAGGCCCAAGGTAGGGAAGGGAGGGAAAGATGGGCCAGAAACAGCTGTTCGGCCAACATAGGAACCATCCCAAAATCATCCAAACCATTTAAGTAGTCTAGACAAAATTTTACCCTCTTCCAAGCAATGTAGGAAGAGATGATCTATAGTTTCTTCCTTGTTGCACGTGTTGCACTGATTAGGGAATGAAATACATCTACATTGAAACTGATCACACGTGTGGGCCTTTAGGAGAGCACTACCCAATTGAAAGATTGAAGTTTTGGTGGTATGGGGGAAAGCGCAGGCCAGCAGCAGTGTAGAAATGGGATTATGGGCAAGGAAGTTGATGGGGGGAAATTGATAGAACAGTAAAAGTAGCAAGGAGAAACCCTAGGGTCTCTTCCTCACGCCCAATGTAGGTTCAAAAGCCTGGAGCTTTATACCAAATTGATGTAGAAAAATTGAAGGAGCAATTAAAAATCAGCAATAATGGAGAAAAAGCATGACTATAAATCAAGTCTAGAGAAGAACTTTTCTTACATAAAATAAAATTCATACGAATAACATAAGCATCCCATAATGTGACATTCAGCCTTTTATAAGCCTAGGTAACCCTAAAATTAACTTAAGATCCCAGTAAACAATATTATACTCTAAAACATCCCTAAACAATATTAAAAATCTCAGAGATACCCATGTAAACTGTAACCTATGATCAGCACCAATGAATAGGATCTGTAAACAGTACCCATGAATAGTAACTAGTGAATAGTAAAAAAAGAAAAAAAAAAAATAGAACTAAGTGTTGAACACTAACCCCACATTATAATTCTTACAAAATTAACCCTAATAATATGAAATAAAAACAAACACCCACATTCATGAAAATTAAAAAAATAAATAAATTAAATTTTTGAATCACCCAGATCTTTATATCCGTCATTCTCCCCCAGTTGGAGAAAACTCACCCACAAGTTTTTAAATCAGTTAGTAAGAATTCTCCTCTAAACACAAGGTCTCTCTCAGCCCGAATATTGCGCATTGTCATTTGGGCTTGATCCATGAACTATGGGCTACGGGCCTTATCAAAATAGCCCCAAACAAGTTGCTAAGGATTTTGGTTCACCCAACTTTAGTAGCCTACCTTTGTGGGGATGGAATACTCTAATTGGAAACAAGAAAGATCAGCCCTACCATTGGTGAGAGAAAAGAGCTCTGTATGATCGCTGCGTCCTCTTTTACCTCTTCACCATCGCCACTATCGTAATCTTTTTTTTTTTACCACCACTATCTCAGTCGTTACCATCATTGCAACAACGATCACCATTGACTGTAACTTGTTCTTCGTCATAAATAAGAACTCAAAGTTCTTCATTTTCATCCAATGGTCCACCAAAGATATGATCACCTGGCTCTTATCAAAAATAGGATCATTATCAAAGATAAGGGCAATACAAAAGAGAGGATCATCCATTGATTCAAAGAACATTGAATCCAATTGAAGATTGGATCCTTGGTCTCCTTCAAAATTATGCTCTTGTAGATACCATCGTGTATCAAACCATCTACATAACTTAACATGTCATCAGTCCGTTTCCACTCAGTCTCGGACACTGATTCGCACCAATCTCCACGAAAACCCTCACGATTTGGATCTATCCCTATAGATTCCTCTTCATTTAGGGCACATTGTTGCTAGTCTCGCTTACGCAACAACTGTGTAACCCTCTCCATCAAGTTATTGATTTTCTTGCACAATCGTATCAAATCAGCATCCCTATAGCTAAGACTCCCACAATCAGCCATTGCAATCTCTAGCCATCTTCAAACCGAGCTCTGTTACCATGGTTTTAAAATGCGGCCGCATCATGCGGTATGCGGTGGGCTCCGCATTAGAACTGATCGCATATGCGCTTTTGACCTATGCGGCCGCGTATGCACCACATCGTACCTGCATCCCGCATCACACCACATCCCCTTCCGCCGAAATTTTTTTCAATTTTGCCTCTCGGGGAGGGGCAAAATGGTCTATTTGACCATCCAAAAATGGGGAAAACTGTTTGGGGGGTATTAAATCCCCAAAACGATGATTTTCAGCCACTTTTGTGACTTTTTTTCCATCAAATAGAGGGAAAAAAAATATTTGGCGGAAATTTATTTTTCATTCAAAATTGACTCCTAAAATGGATGATTGTATTAAGTTATTAACTATTAACTCTTCTTGAGCTTGACTTTTGGTTTGTAATATCACTGTTTTGTGCTCATGGTTGTTGATGGTTGTGCTTTTGTGCTTATGGTTGTTGATGGTTGTGCTTTTGTGCTTATGGTTGTGCTTATGGTGTAAATTTGTGCTTATGGTTGTTGATTGTTGAATGTTTTATGAAGCTGGTTTCAAGTTTCTAGTTCCTATCAGGGGATAGTGGATAACTGGATACAAAATCTCCGACAGCTAATAATTTTGAAGTTAATCATTAAACTAAAATACCTACTATCACATATATCACCTCTATATTTTTTTCTATGCATTAACCCATTTTTTTAGATTTTTTTTAAAAAAAATACAGTTATTGACCCCATCGTCGCGACGCACCTGCATCCGAGCCACATCGCGCCGCATTGGCCCCCCCACTGATTTTGGCCACATCCCGCATTTTAAAACACTGTCTGATACCACTTGATGCAGGAAGGAAAGGTGGAAAATTAAATCTAGCTTTTTCCCGATCCTCAAACAAATAAAATTCAGCAATAAAAGAGAAAAAGCATGGCTATAAATCAAGCTAAGAGAAGAACTTTTTTCTTTCATAAAATAAAAATTATTTTAATAACATAAGCTTCCCATAATGTGACATCCCACCTTTTATAAGCCTATGAAACCTAAAATTAACTTAAGATTTAAGTAAACAAAATTTAAAACTCTAAAATACCCCTAACGTTCATTCCAATAACACAAGTCCCAAGATGTGACATCCTACCTTTCCTTCTGCACCAATTTGGTATCAAATCTAGTTCGAAGATGGTTAGAGATTGCGATGGATGATCTTAGCCTTAGGGATACCGATCTCATTCAAATGCGTAAAAAACTCTACTTGACAGACAGGGTACATAGTTGTTGTGCAAGAGAGAACAACAACAGTGTGCCCTAAACAAAGAGGTCTATACAGGGATAGATCCAAATATTGAGGCTTTTTATGGAAATTTGTGTGAATCTAAGCCCGAGTTTGAGTTGCAACAGACCAATAATAGCATGTCAAACTACAGATGGGTTTGATGCGCGATGGCAATGATGGGAGAATAATTTTGAAGGAGAACAATAAGGATCCAATCTTCAATTGGTTTAAATATTCTTTCAATCGACGGATGGTCCTATCTTTGATAGTCATCTTATTTTTGATAAAGAATCAGGTGATCATGTCTTTGATGTTGATCCTATTTTCGATGAACCATTGGATCAAAACGAAGAACTTAGAGTTCCTATCTAACAAGTTGCAGACGATTGTGATGATTGCCCAACGATGGTAATGATGGCGATAGTGGTGATGGCGAAGAGGGGGCAACAACTATGACCAACTCTTTTCTCACACCAATGGTAGTGCTGACCCTTCCTATTTCCATTTTGAAGATTCCACCCCACAGATACATGCTACTACAGTTGGCTGCACCAAAACCTTCAACAATTGATTCGAGGGTATTTTTAATCAGACCCACACCACAATTCACAGGTCCCAGAATTAAGCCCCAATATCAATGTGCACTATCAAGTTAAGAGAGACCTTGTGTATAGAGGAGGATTTGTATTAACCAATTTCAAAACTTGAGGGTGACCATTCTCCAGCCAAGGGAGAATGTTGGAGATCAAGGGTTGGGGATTCAAAAAATTTATTTTATTTTTAAATTTTTATTTTCATGGATGTGAGGTAACATTTTTTTTTTTTGTTAGGGTTAATTTTTTAGGAATTATAATGTGGAGTTAATCTCCAACACTTAGTTTCTATTTTTTTTTTCTTCTTTTTGTTTTTGTTGTTCAATGGTTTCTATTCATGGGTGCTGCTCATGTGTCCATTTCAACAGTACACTTCATTGGTTACTGTTAACATGGGCATTTCTGAAATTTTTAATTTTTTTTAGGAGTATTTTAGAGTCCTAAATTATTAACTTGGATCTTAAGTTAATTTTAGGGTTTTATGGGCTTGTAAAAAGTGAGACATCACATTATGGGAAGCTTATATTATTGGAATGAATTTTATTTTATGAATGATGTAAGTTCTTCTCTTGGCTTGATTTACAACCACACTTTTCCTTCATTATTGCCGATTTGAACTTGTTTTAGGTTCGGGAAAAAGGTGGATTTAATTTCCCACCTTCCCTTCTCGCATCAAATTAAATATCCATGTGAACAATACCTATGAATAGTATCAGTGAGTAGTACCCAAATTAGTAACCAATGAATGGTAAAAAGAAAAAAAAAAAATAAGAACTAAGTGTTGGAAATTAACCCCACATTATAATTCTTAAAAAATTAACCCTAACAAAAAATAAAATGTACACCCACATCCATGAAAAAAAATTTTAAAAAATAAAATTACGTTTTTGAATAATCCAATTGTTGATCTCCATCAAAAGCGGTAAAAGCAGGTCACCATAAAAGTAACACTTGGGAAAGGGTCAAAACCATCTTATCTCAACCAAGGCGAGGAATATAAGTCGCCTTGAGAATATCCAATGCAGAAATAACATCAGATATCTTTTTAGTCCATTAGGTCCCTCCAGAATTTTGGCCCAACAACTTCATAGGATTAGGCCACCATATCCCCCTGGTCCAATGCCCGTAAAAAGTCTTGGGTAGAGTGACTCCAAAGTAGAGTCCTCAAGCCACAACACTTACCATGGGTTAAAGCAATCTGTTGTTCTCACCCTATATCTTATGTTTGGTATGAATTTTGGGTGTTGTTCTCACCTTATATCTTATGTTTGGTATGAATTTTGGGTGTTGTGCTCACCCTATATCTTATGCTTGGTAAGAATTTTGGGTGTGCCACAAGTACACCTTTCCATGTACCCCAAGCATTCGCACTAGTTGAGCCCCTAGGCAGCAACCTAGTATTTCTAGGTCGTACCTATTGAGAACCACTTGTTGCGACGGGTGATCCTCTTGAGATGCACACTGCCACCAACACTTGCCAAATAGCATTGACCTCTCTTAGTCTCGTAATATCCAAGCCCCCCTCTTTTATCGTTTGCACATCTGATCCCAAATAATTTGATGAAATATATGTTCTCCACCTGCAGAAGACTACAGAAGATCTCTCATCACGTGCTCTATACAATTTGCAAAGGCAGCCAGCATTCAAAAGTGCGACATATGAAAGACTACCATATTTTCTAGAGTCGCCTTAGCTAAAGTAATAATTCATCCCCCTAAGGGACAAAGTCCTGGTTTTCCAGGCAAAATGTCTACAAACAACCTTCACCACTGCATCCCGTAAGGCTTTGCATGGTTTGCTAGTACAGAAGGAAAAGCTCAAGTACTTCCAGGGGAATATGTTGACACCACAGCCCAGCATTTTTTCCAACTCTCTTTCTTTGCAGGTGACTAACACCAATCAATTTGGACTTCTCCATGTTTACCATGAAAATCATGTATGCTTCGAACAACCTAAGAAACAGCCACAATTTATCCACATGTTGTCGTTCGACATCACAAAATACCAATATGTTGTCTACATACTGAAGATGGGAAATTGCAGGCTCCCATGAACTCCCTTTGAAAGTTTGCAACAAGTCTAGATTGTACATCAGGGAGACTGATTGACTAGACATCCGAGCCATAATAGTGAAAGAAAACAAGGATAGAGTCTCATTGTCAGAGCCCTCTAAAGGCTGTGGAGAAAGTTTTGAGGGTTCCATTGATGATCACAAAAAACCACAATAAAGATAACCCCCAATCCAAGCTCTCCATTTGCTTCCAAAGCCCATATGTTCAAGTAGATCCCAGTTACATGGTCATAAGCCTTCACCCAATCAATTTTAAGAATAGGCTCAGGCCTTTTGGCTTGAGATCATGTATGGATCACTTCTACTATGAGAGAGCACTTGCTCATGTTTTCTCGATCCTCTACAAAAGTGCCTTGAGTAGATATGTTGACATGGTTCAAAACCGCCTGCAATTGGAATGCTAGTACCTTGGATAGAATTTTGAATGCATTGTTCAACATATTTAATTGCTTGAAATCTTAACTGCTTCAAATCCTGCAACCGTTCTACCCCCTCCACTTTAGGAATGAAAGCTATGAAGGTGGTGTTCACGTCCAGAATCATCATTTCCCGATGAAAGAACTTTACGACGCGGGAAAGCACATTGGGAGCAAAGTTTATCCCATAACTTCTCAAAGAAAGCCATGGGAAATATTGTCTGAGGCCGGTGCCTTATCCTGGCCAAGGTCAAATAATGCTTCGCATATTTCTTCCTCAGAAAAAGGTCTCTCAAGCCACTCGGATCCATCCCCTGGCAGTTAAAATAAAAAAAAATGTTCAATATCCTACACCATCTCTGGCTTGGGCCAAAAAACAACTTTTAAAAATAACCAATTATTACCCTTTTGATCACTTGGGTCTTCATGGATCCAAGTGCGCTCTCTGATTTGGAGGATTGTATATGCCCTACTACGACAATTTCCTGTTTTGTGGGAGTAGCTTGTGTTTCTATCCCCTCACAAAGCCATTTTCACAGGAAGCTCCCAATAAATTTCTTCATGTTTAAAGATGTTTCTATAGTTCAGTGTTATCAAGACCAAGCCAATCATTGTATCGGTGACAGCCTTAGTCAAGTCCAAGTTCGTTGAACTACATAGTTCACTGGTCAGACAAGTCTAAAATTTAAAAGAAATTGGTCAAAACCATTTTGAACTGGCCAATACCCCCTAGTCTCTACTGACCGGTTCAGACCAATTTTTTACAAATTTAGTGCTCCCTCAGGCTTGAGACCCCCCAAACTGACCGGTTGGGGCACCATTCACCAATTCCCATTCCAGACCGACCAGCCTGAGCCAGTCTTAATTACATTGCCATAGCGATTGTTTGCCTCCACCCTTCTGGCCCTTTCTCCTGAATCTAGCTCCCTAATCACCTCCTTTAACAAATGTCTTCTCTTCCAAAAATTTCTCTGCAGATTGCGTGCCCACTGACTACAGTTTTTCTTTGAGCAATTTTAGCATTTCAACCAATCTAAACCCAAGCCAACCATGGTCTTCAAACAATGAATGGGAATCAGCTGGCTCAATTGTGCTTCCTCTTAATCAATAATTCAAATCTACGTGGCCTAGTGTCAAGCCCCAACTTGGTGCATGCATGATGGTCAAGGGTGCAATCAGGGAATCTCCCTTGGCTAATTCACTAACCAGCTATCTAACCTCTCGCACAAGCGCCATGCACTTATGCTACTTGGCATCTAATAGCGCCAACTCATGGCGGGCCAATAATTTACACATACACTCCTATTTGGGGTGGAAAGTCAAGCCTTGGGTTGAGTGGATGGCCGCGACAGACAAGGGTTGTCAGAAGCATGGTGCGTGAAGGCTGGAGCGCGATGACCTTGTGGTTACACAAATGGACAGTGGGTAGTCAATGACCAGGCTGCCCAGACTGGGTAGGTGCTAAATTTGAATTAAATTAAAAAATTGAGCAGTGCAAGTTAGACCAAAGATTCGTAAAACGGTCAAGACATAGACTACTAGAAAGATGGAGACGCTTACACGACTTTCCCAGACTGACCAACCATCTAGCCTCACCCTGAGACATGACTTGAAAGTGGAAGTTGAACCTGTGGGATGTTGTAACTGACCTAGTGATGGACTCTTGTAACCGCCCAGGAGGTGGGTTGCATGGCTAGCTGCCAGATGCCCTAGACCAAGCCATGTGCCATGGCTGGTCACCACCTGCAATCCATGTGAATAGAGTTGCTTGTAATTATGTATCTATATATAGCAATGGCTCAAACCCTTGGTGGGCATTTGTGGCAGTACACTTCGTAATTGTATAGCTTGAATTAACTGAGATATGGCCCTTAACACATTTGTCTTGCAATGAATGAGAGTGTGATGTGTGTTTTCTTACTTGGTGCACATTAAGGAAGGCTGAACTTGACCCTTAGCTACTGGTAGAGCGTCAAGGCCGCAGGTCGCCAAGTGAAAGAATTGGCACCGCAACATCTAGCACCATTGAACCCGGCTCAATATCAAACAGGATAGGGGTATGGTTTGAGTTGGTACAACTGTGTTATGTACCCCTAAGAATAACTCCTCCCATTCTAGGGAAACCGGATAAGATACGACCAACCCAATGCTTGGACCAGGTAAGTTGAACCATTCAACAAGAGGTCTACCAGATCATCATCATCTGAGCCTTTTCACAACTCTTTGAGGTCAGTTACATGAATCGTGTTTCGCCATTCTCTCTACCAAGGGCTATCCATCAATGAGACCATAAATCACCATAAATCTTTTCATTACTTCTATCTAGCTCTAATTCTATGGGTCACATCTTCCTCAATCTCTCTAATCTCATGGATTAATGACCCAAGATATCAAAAATAATCTCTTATAAGTACGTTTTTTTAAAAGAAGAATCTCTTATAGGTACTTCTCGGACATCAATTTAACTAATTCCTTGTTTCTATACCTATTATTATTAAACTTTATTCTATACATTATGCCTTAGTCCAACTAATTTTAAAACATTTATATTCTAGAGCATCCATCTAAAGCCTTAACTTTACATTAACACCATCTCTAGTCTCATCAATCAAAGCTATGTCATCTGCAAACAACATACAATACAGTACTTCATCCTGTACATGCCTAGTCAACTCGTCCATAACCAAAACAAAACGATAAGGCCTCAACGCTAACTCCTAATGTAGGCCTATTGTCACTAAATACTTACTTGTCTCTTCACTAGTTAGTGTTCCCTCGTACATATCTCTCACCGTATTAATCTATTTTGTTGAGACTCATTTATTTTAACACCCACCAAATTAATTCTCTAGGTATCCCATTGTATGCTTTCTCTAAATCAATAAAGAACACGTGGAGGTCTTTTCTCTTCCCCTTGAACGTCTCCATTAATTGCCTAAGTAGGAAAGTAGCCTCAATTATTTGCCTCCCTAGCATAAAACCGAACTAATTTTTTGATACACTCATTTCATATCACAGTCATTACTCGATCACTCCCTCCCACAATTTCATAGTGTGGCTCATAAGTTTGATCGCTCAATAGTTTATACAATTCTGTATACATCCTTTGTTCTTATAAATAGTTATCACAATATTTTCTCTCCATTCATTTGGCATTATCTTTGTTCTCAAAACCTTATTGAACAACTTGGTCAACCAAGATATGCCAATCTCTCCCAAGCACTTCCAAACCTCTATAGGGATACCATCTGATCTTAAAGCCTTTCTTATCAGCATCTTTCTCAAGGCTTCTTTCACTTCAGATATCTTAATCCTATGAAATGTATCTATGATCTCTGACCTCATTTATGTCAAAAGTTCCTCCTAACGTTATGCTTCCATAGTCGTTGTCATTTAGTTAGCTTTGAAAATAAATTCTCCAACTTTCATTGACCTCATCATCCTTCACCAAGATCCTCTGATCCTCACTTTAATGCAGTTAATATGATCTAGATCCCTACACTTCCTATTCACATTTTTGCTAATTTGAAGACATCTTTTTCACCTTCTCTTGTCCCCAATTTATTATATAGATCAGCATATGCCTTTATCTTAGCTTTACTTAAAATTTTCTTAGCATTTTTCTTAGCATTTTTATATTCTTCCAAGTTTAGATCATTTTTATTCCTTTGCAAAGTTTTGTACAATGATTTTTTTCGCTTATAGCCTTTTGAACCTCATCACTCCACTACCAAGTTTCCTTATCTGAATGTCATGATGTATCCCATATGATATAAATAAAATCTGAATAAGCTAGCCGTGATATGGCCATTTCAGTTCTTCTCATGCACCACCTTGAGGTATTGAAGTCCCCTCCAATATATCAGAGAAACGAGGCCAATGAAGCTACTCATACCTAGTTCAGTGAAAAAACCTCCCTAAAGGTCGGTCTATTTAGACAAGAAATCGTTGTGAACTTCCACTGAAGACCATTCAAGACTGATGAAGGTGACTGAGACTGAATAGTCTCCAATGATAACAAAGATGACAATAAGAAAATGCTTTGGTCCTAGAGGACCCAAATGCCTACTAAGGTTCCATGTGCACATAAAGGCCTTCCATTGGCAGGGGAGCCTCCCTCATACTCAGTGTGCGAGGGAAGGGGCTACCAATTTGGTTTCCACAAGTGTAAGTACCTGGGGCTGACAACTTCGTGCAAAGGCAGAAATGGCATTTTTCTTTGCCGACTTACCAAGAACCCTGATATTCAATATCAAGATCTTCCTTGGTAAAAGTGGTTGGGGGAGGCCAGACGTCTGGGTGAGCATTAGGGTAGAGTTCATGCAGGGTGGATGAACCAGGGGGGCTGATTTGAAGCCGCAACCTTCTCGTAGGTCTTGCGCAAGACGCAAATAAGTTCTCTGCAACCTCTCCCTTCGCTTTTACCTTTTCCTTTAGCATTATTCTTGCTGGCTTCGCTGATTTCTTCCACAAGACTGCTGTAGGAGAACCCCAAGAACTTGCAGAGCTTGTTCGATGTCTCCCTCCGCTCTTTCCAGTCACTCGACTTCATCGGAGTCCACAAAATAATAGGTTCTACGTCTAAACAAGAGGAGACTTTTGTTTCAGCTGCCCAAGGTAGGAAGTTGAGCAGATAAGGGTCGTCAGAAACTCCTAGGCCATGTCACACAGAGAGAGGAACCTGCACTAGAGGAGCTAAGCTGGGGCCACTCATCTGGGGTGGAGGGAAGCAAAGTTAGGACAAAGATTTCATCGAGAGAGGGGATAAAAGGGTGGCCAAGTCAGGAAAAAGCAGATTGAGGGAAGGGATAGATTAAAAAGAGCAAAAGTCAAATATTGCATTCATAATTCTTGAAAGCTGCATATAACCCATCCAATTCAGTTCAGATAGGTTACAATTTTCTTGTGAATATTTCAATTTATCTAAACAAAGGTTCTTTCTCTTTCTCAAAAATTCAGTCATTGGCTCACTATGAGTAAAATTCAACCCTTTCAGCTTCAAAAGAATTGGTAAACGATCACAAATAAAGATTCTGAAGATACACATGAAATAGCACACACCAAGCACAAAGGCCACTTTCAAACTCCAGAAAACATAACATTTATTTTTTGGGGTTATACATGTGAAATAATCAAAACACCAGAAAACCCGAAAAACTAAAATGAAAATTATAGAAATGTAGACGCTCTAAGAAAATGGAAAAACAAGGAAAATAAGGTTTTGAGTACCCTTCCCAAGAGAAGCCCTCCGGAAGGAAGGGGAACAACCGATGGTGGAGCAATCCTTCCACTTGTAAAAACCTCGGTGAGTAAACTGTTGGTGGTGTTTAGTATCATGTATTCTCTCCTAATTCCCAAACAAATATTCTCACCACACCATCCCATCGACTTAACCATATCAAGAACATTGAACTCTTTCAATTCTATAAAGTCTCGTCCTCCTGATCGAAAGAGAAGAATGCAGAATCAACATCATAAACAAAAATGAAGAAAAAAAAAAGGACAAAAGAGAGATAACCAGGGCGGGGGCGGAAGGGGGGAGAGCGAGAGAATAATACAAACCGACCACACCATGAATCTATGACATCAAAGCAAGTAAATTGTTCTCTTGAAAATAAATAAATTGCATGAAAAAATAAAGCGTAACAAAATCCCATTCCAAGGATAGGAAAATGAGGAAAAACCCAGTGAAATTCCAAAATTCATCTCCCAAATCCATCTATAACTAAGAAACACAAACAGAATCTTGGCCAACATATCACCAACAAGTGGAAACTAGATCAATATGATATAGAAATACACATTAAAAGAAGAAACTACAATATGGAGAGTGATAAATTTGATAAATATAATTTATTGGTAAAATTATACCAATGTAACTCAACTAAAAAAAAAAAAGAGTAATTCAGTGGGGATTCTTTGGGCACCCACCTTTTGGTGAGAATGGAGTGAGAGACTTTATCATGGGGCTTGTTAGTACTATCGCCAAGGCCCTAGCCCATTCTCGATGTAACTCAACTAAACCACAAACATAATACAGTATGATTGACTCCCAGAAGTTTAAATAATCATTACTTTAGAAAATAGTCAAGCTCTCAATATATTGTTGTTCACAACAATGAAGCTCATCTGCTAGAATTGAATATAACACGGCACAATAATAAAAGAACAATTGTTTCATGCAGGCTGAACCGCATTTCTACAATATGCGGTCCAAAGGTATAAAGCATTCATCTTTTAAGATGGATAAAATAGGTGGTCCATCTAAAAAAAATTGCACCTAATGTTCCAAATGTTTTCTCAATATAACTATTATTGCTAGTTTTCAAAACTGATTTATTTTTTCATATTCATGATCTTCATGTTAAAAGATTATATATTCTGTACAAATTAGGATCAAATTATATTTAAAATATATATTTATTGCCAAGCCCACATTTCTACATTTGCAAGCGCACGCTAACCGCGTCCATAATAAAAAAGTATGGTTGGAAAAAATCAAAGACATAGCAATGTAGAAAAAGGATGTCATTTTACTCAAGCCAAAATAATAAATCATCTAAAAATAAATAAACCACTAATATCAAATATAAGGGAACATTTTTATTCTTTTTAGCTTTTCTTTTTTCCATTTCCATTTATGTACAAGGATGGGTTTCTAAAAGGGTTCTCTAAGGTTGAGTAGATGGGTCATTTATTAGCATATTAAATTCTATAATATAAAAAAGGGAAATTCCAGGAAAATTGCATTTTTTTATAAGGATTGAAAATAATTCCCTATAGTTTATATTTGGGCTCAAGCCCAACTTTTCGAGAACATGTATTTTATTTAAACTTTATTCTTTTATGTTTATCATATTAAGCTCAAATTTCAGGGTTACTAAAATACCACTTACAAGTTTCAGGGTTATTTCGGCCATTGTTTCTTTCAATTTATTTTCTTTGTATTTTTATGAGTGTTGTGATGGTAAGAAATTTGGCCAGCCCAAATTTGAGCTTAATCAAGGTATAAGATAAAAATCCAAAATTAAAATACCATATGCTTCTAAAAGAGTCGAACTTCAGCATAAAATAGAAAATAAAGAGGACTATGAATTCCAATATAAAAGATCAGGTTAGTATAAGGCGCCCTCCTCATATTGTAAAAGTAAAAATGCATATCTAAAATTTGCTCAGATATATAGTTCCAACATCGAAAACCTTACAATGGCTTGAAGGTCTATTTTTATCCTTAATTATGAAATTTAAAATTTCAAATATAGTATAAATTGAGCAGATCTATAAACACATAAAAGTTGTGAAAATAGAAGGTCCAAATAACTTGTTACAAGAAAATTCTTTTCATGTGATTTGAAGTATCCCATACTGTTATCTCATGACCACATATGCAATCCCCATCATGACAGTTATCAACTGTCCACTCAATGTATTGATCTGTAATGTCTCACTCTCTCCATCACCGTTGCAATGACCAATCCAACTACAAAAAAACCTCATGATCACATAGCCCCTATGATCTTGAACTAAAAGAAAAACATTCCCTCACCTTCTAAGCTCTCTCTCTCTAATCCAACTACAAAAAAACCTCATGATCACATAGCCCCAATGGATCTTGAACTAAAAGAAAAACATTCCCTCACCTTCTAAGCTCTCTCTCTCTCTCTCTCTCTCTCTCTCTCTCTCTCTCTCTCTCTCTCTCTCTCAAATCACTTTTAGATAGAGAGGAAAACGTCATCATGATCTTTGTATGTTAGAGAGAGAAAGATTGCAAAAATGTAATCATTTTGACATACCAAGGCCTATTTTGGAAGACTGAGAGAGAGGAGGTGATATAATGGCTTTTTTTAATTTTGTGTTACTGTGTTTTTAGGTTTGGGATTATTTTGGATTTCTAGTTTCCTTTAGGGGTACTTGTGTTTTTTTAGTTCTAGAGATTTAAGAGGCAAAATTAGAATATCTAATATTAATTAGAAATTCTTAAGGAGCAAGTTAGGATTTAGAGTTCATTGCTTGCATAAATATGTAAATATTGGATCAAGAAAAAAAAGAGAAGAAAAATATATTTTGAATCCTGTGAAAATATTTTTTTTGGGGTGAACTCCCATGCAAACCCTAACTGATTGTATAATCTCTCAACCTTTATTATTTCTTTCTATTTATTCCCCATTTTCCTTGCATCAATTGGTATCATAGCCAGTAATTTCATCAATCACAATGCCACTAAAACCGCTCTTGCAATTGAGGAAGTATTGCCACAAGCCATAGAGCTTGTGAATCAACAAATGAAAAAGAGCACGTATCAACAAATGAAAGAGAGCACGTATCAACAGATTAAAGAGAGCATAAATCAAGCCATGATATATATTCAAGGTGAGATACATGGAATTCGAGACGAGATCAATGAAAATAAATCAACAATTGCAATTGTTAGAAATGTGGCTCATCAAGAAGAGGGCGCGTGCAACCACGTAGATCTGGCAGGAAATCTTAATCTTCAAGATCAAATAAAGAAACTACTTGAATATTTGGATATGAAAAGCACTAAACATTGCAAAATAGGTTGAAAACAACCCAAAAATGTAACAAATTTTGAAATCAATTGTGAAGAAGAAGAAGACAAGCACATGAAATACTCCCCTTTGAGCTTCGAAGGAGAAGTCAATATTAAATTGCTATTCCAAAGTTTGGTATTCCATAATTCCACTACAAGTTGTACACTAAGTGTCTAATTAATTAGTTCACTGAAGAAGATAAAAATGATTGGACTTCATCACCAATTTTCAAGAAGGCCTCTAAAGAATATGATGAATTCAACAAGCTCGAGGTCGAGATTCTCTCAACCTTGGGAGATTGGGTTTTTAATTTGTTATGTTACTAATTTCTCGATTTTAGGTTTGAGGATATTTTGGATTTCTACTTTCCTATAGGGGATCTCGAGATTTTATGATAAAGTATCTCAAGACTAATTTACTAGGTGTTGAAAAAGAAAGGAGTCTTCAGATACCTTATTAACTTGGTAAGAAATATGTATGAGGGAGCACTAACTAGTGTGCGAACAACTAGTGGATAGACTAGTGAGTTTCAAGTGACAATAGGTCTACATCAGGGGCAACGTTGAGCCTATACCTCTTTATCCTAGTTATGGACGACTTAACTAGGCACCTATAAAAAGAGGTATTGTGGTGTATGTTGTTTGCAGACGACATAATTTTTATCGATGAGACCCGAAGCAGCATAAACACACAATTTTGGAGGATGCTTTAAAATCTAAAGGTTTTAAAATTAATTGGACTAAGACAGAGTAAATGGAATGCAAGTTTAGTAATAATAAACGCAAAGACGAAGTAATTAAGATTGATGGCCAAGAGATACCCAAAAAAGCACACTTTCGATATTTTGAGTCAATAATCCAAGAAAATAAGAGATTGAGCAAGATGTTGCACAGAGAATTAGAGTTGGGTGGGCGAAGACGAGATATGCAAACAAAGTTTTATGTGATGTTGCATACCATCAAGCTGAAAGGGAAGTTTTATAGTATAGTTGTGAGGGCGAAAACACTAGCTTTGCGTTATGGGCATAATGTTAGGCCGTAAAAAAACAACCCATAAGATAAGTGTAGCTGAGATGAGGATGTTGAGATAGATGAGTGTCAAGAGAAAAAAGGATAGAATTTGTGAAATGAATGCATTAGGGATAACTTATGTATGGCTCCAATAAGCAATAACATGAGATAAAAGTAGACTTAAGTGAAACAACCATACGTAGTACAATAATAAAAAGTGAGCGTTAGTTCAAGTGGAAAGCTAAAAGTTGACGAAGGGATAGGGCCAAAAAGACAAAAAGTGAGAGTTAGTTCAAGTGGAAAGCTAAAAATTGATGAAGGGATTGGGCAAAAAAGACATGGTTGGAAGTACAAAGGGGTAAGGCAAAAAAGACATGGTTTGGTTGGAAGTACGAAAGGTTAGGGCCCAAAAGACATGATTGCAAGTAGTGCAAAAAGATATGAGGACTTATTACTTCATTAAGACTACGGTGAGTACAGTCTTTGATAGAGCAGAATCATAGACCAAAATTTATATAGCTAACGCCAAATAGTTGAAAAAAGAATCGATTATGATTAATTTTCTTTCTATAAAGCCCTTTTTTTTTTTTTTTTTTTTCCTTAGAAATTTGAGAGGTAAAATTGAAATTTGGGGTTCTTTTCAACCATTGGAGAGAGAGACTTCATTTTGAATTTGTGAAAATATTTTTTTTAGGTGGACTCCCTTGCACATCCTAAGAAAAGGCCCTTTATTATTTTATTTTATTTTTCTGATTGTATAATATCTAACCTTTCTTATTTTCTTTTATTTTTCTGATTTATTTGTTTTATTCGCTCCCTTCCAATAGAGGAAAATTGGGAAAGAAGGAGAGAGAAAACAAGCTTATCTAGATCAAGGAATCAAGAGAGATGAATCCTGTGAGAAAGACACAGGCCATCTAAAGAAGAAATTAAGGGAATGAGAGGGTAAGACTAAATATTGTGTGAGTCTCTCTCTCTCTCTCTCTCTCTCTCTCTCTCTCTCTCTCTCTCTCTCTCTCTCTCTCTCACTCTCTCTCTCTCTCTCTCTCTCTCTCTCTCTCTCTCTCTCTCTCTCTCTCTCTCTCTTACCTTCGAACCTGTAAATGACCACTTTCTTCTGCCTCCCCATACACAACATCCCCCTCCTCTCGTCCCAGCTATAAACATTCACCCCTTTTCCCTTCGCCAAAATGCCCCCGGCCTCAAATCCAGGTAACCTGTGAAACCCTAACCCCTCACTCGACAACCAGACCAACACCTTCCCATTCTTGATCACCTCCATTGATATCAAACCCTTCCTTGAAAACCCTGAAATCGATCTCTCCAGAGCGTAGGGCGTCCCTGCCACCCCAGCCCTAGATGATGGGGGATCATTGGAGATGGACGGCTGTGATGACTCGGGAGGGGGGGCGTAGATGCGAAGGGAGCAGTCGATGCAGGAGATGAGCAGCTTGGAGTCCCATAAGCCCACACACTCTACGGTGGAAGGGCAGTCCTTGATCAGTTGCAGGGAATCGTAGGCATTGTGCACCATTTTTAGAGAGAGAGTGATTTGGTTTCTATCTCTAGAAGATGATGATGAAGAGATGGTCTATTCTCTTTGCTGTTGTAAAAAGATGGAGAAGGGTATTATGGTTTGGACCCGGTTTCCATGCGGCCAAGCCCTATTTAGAAATACGGGCCTCTTAATAAATCTATTTTTAGAAATACGGGCCTCTTAATAAATCTATTTTTGAGATGGATTTTAAGACTTAATTTTTAAAGACATATAATCTTTAACCTGGAGATCATAAATATGAAAAAATAAATTATTTAAAAAAATAGAAATAATAATTCTAGCAAAAAAACATTTGCACCGTTAGTTTTCATTGTTTTTAGATGGAACATCCACTTGCATCCATCTTTAAGATGGATGTTTTACACTTTCGGGATCGCATATGTAGAAATACGGTCCAACCCGCATGAAACAATTTTCGTTATAGTTTTTTACCTTGTTTCTATACGGCTAAGTCTGCATATGTAGAAATGCGGACCTCTTAATCAATCTATTTTGGTGCTGGATTTTAAGACTTAATTTTTAAGAACATATAATAACTAGCATGAAGATCATGAATATGAATATGAATAAATAAATTTTAAAAACTAAAAATAATAATTCTAGTAAGAAAACATTTGGACCATTAGCTTTTATTCTTTTTTAGATGGAACACTTACTTGCATCCATCTTTAAGATGGATGCTTTACATTTTCTGAATTGTATATGTAGAAATGTGGTCAAGTCAGCATGAAACAGTTTTCCTATACTTTATGATATTGGTGCTTTTGTCATTATTAAGATAATGACTTTTCATATGCTCATCCTAGTCAAAGCCTTTTTCAATTGATTGGGGTCAACTATATAAATCTTAATATTTCATTTTTCTCTATTAAATGTGATATACTAAGTGAGACCGTAAGTCTATTATATCTATTTTTTCTTTTTCTTTGTTTTGGGTGAATTAGTGGGGATATCGGGCCCTACGCATTTTATTAATAAACTAAGAATATGTTATATGAACAATTCTTATACAACCCTTGGCAAGGGAACACTAGCAACATCAGATAAAATGAAAGGCCTTACAAATTCTGGGGGGTGATCACACCACACCGTTGCTTCATTCATAGAAGCAGTTGCATTCGCCAAGGATTCCGCTACTATATTAGCCTCTCCATAAGTGTGTAGGATCCTCCATTGATGATCAGTAAAAGATGTAAGCTTAGATACACAATTAGCCAACATTATGCGTAATTTATCTAAAGAGGTTCGCTACGACGATTTATAGAGTCAACAACAAGCTTAAAGTCACTTTCAATGACAAGAGGTATACAATGCAAGTCCCTTGCTAGGGTATTCCCCTTCTCAAGTGAATGGAATTCTACTATGTTATTAGAATTGTTATTTAACGGAGCTGTAAATGCCGCAATGAAACCACCTGCATCATTCCTAATGATACCCCCACAACCAGCATTACCTGGGTTATGCCTGGAGGCCCCATCAATGTTGAGCTTGAAAACGCCTAGAGGATGACGCAACCAGGTGACATGAATTTGAATAGGGAAGATACCAAACTCCATTGTAGGTTGGGATTGGCAGCAATATTAAATTATAAGGAATGAAATGCCCAATTTTAAACATTCGCCAAAGATCTAACCAAATGAAAAATATGACGTAGTAGTAGCTCCCTAGGTGTTTTTGCCCCATCATGAATCCGAGAATTCTGCTCCATCCAAAGGTTCCAAATGGTAATGGAAAACATATAATTTCAAACAAATTGCATGCCCGTATGTCGAAATCTAAATTTAACCCATTTAACCCAAATCTACTAAGAATAGTGATCAGAGTGCTCCTTCTCTTGGAAGCACAAGGGGCATATGGTAACCGAAAGACGGCCCCTCAACTGAAATAGCGACAAAGTGGGTAACCCTTTCAACTATGAAGACAAGGGCTTTATATTATTTATGAAAAATAAAAAAAATGGTAAAATCAGTATAATAGAACTCAGCAGGGGTCCACTGGGACTAGGCCGATGGGCAAGGCTGAGTAGCCCCAAGCTGTCTGTACAACTTGAACCATATAAAAAAAATTCAAAAAATAATTATAAAAATTGAAAATGCTATACAAACTTATTTTATATGGTTTAGATGCAAGATTGGTGAGTGCTTTTTGCCATAATCGTTATTTTTTTAAATTTTTTAAAAGGAAAAGTATATAAAGGGACCATTTACTTTTCGCACAAGGAAGTCGCAATTACTCTTGTCTATCAGATTTCAAATTGGATGGCCATCAAATTGTCATTGATTGGATTCATAATTCAAAAAAAGAATTTCGAACATTATGACAAATCTCAAGCCATCCAATTTGACATCTAGTGGCTATGAGTAACTTGACCTCCTTGTAACAAAGATAAATAGTTTCACAGTATATAATCCATTTTCAAAATGTCCCAAACTATAAATTGATTTTGTAAATCCATTTTTTCTCTACTTTTTTTAGATTGTTTTGTTTTTCTAAAGTTATTTTAGGTTTGATTTACTTTTATTACATTTTTCAATTTTTTTTTCACATTTTTCCTTCTTTTTTTTATTCTTTTAAGGCCTTTTTAACCTTAAGTGCCAAACAATCAAATTAAAACACACCTTCAAATAGTGTAGAAAGTGTTGTTCCATTATCAAAAATCTTGGGAATGGCCTTAAATTTTATTTTCACATTTAATTATAAAATTTAGAGCTTTAAAAATAGTGCAGATCGAACTAATCTATCAACACTCAATAATTTTGAAAATTGATTGTCTAGAAAATCCACGTGTGCTATTTCCAAGATTTGAAAGCCATTTTTTTTTTATGCCCATACATCTCAAGGTCAAAATGATTAATTTGAGATTTTTGAGCATCAAAACAACTTATTTTCATATGGAATGTACTCTCACCAACCAATTTTCCAATGGGAACACTTGTTTCCTTACATCTAGACTTAGTTAGGTGAGTAACAAACACCCTTGATCTGTAGGTCCAAATAAAGGATGCATACTAGTGTTGTACCGCTTGAGCCTTGATACCTCACCATGATGATGTTTACTGAATGAGTTTTCACGATACTCAAAACGCTCAAAAAGATACGAGTGTTACTGTCTAGAAACTTAAAAAAGACGGTTTCCAAAAAGTTTACCTGAACATGACATATCCGATTAGGAAAGTAAAAACATTTTCAGAATCCAACATGCATTTTAGAATTTGAAATGCATTTCCGAAGTTTCAAGTCTACTTCTAGAAAAACATAGCCTATCAAGATAGGCTACTCATTTTTGAGGTGAAACTTACTCCTCACTTATCCGGGCCGGTTTTTTATCAATTCACTATTTTTTCATGTGTTTTTTCACTAGTTCATTGGTTTTTTTCCGCACAATAAAATGATGATCCAAACCCACCAATTCACCGATCCGGACCAATTTTCAAGATGCCCAATCCAAGTCACCGATCTGTTTTTTTAAATCACTGATTTTAAGTAAGCCCTAAACTTGTCATATGCCCGATAAAAAAAAACAAAAATTTTCACTCTCCAATATGCATTTTGGAATCGTATGTGCATTCCAACAAGTTGCAAATCCACTTGGTTTCTAGAAAAACATTTCAAACGCCAAAAAGGTATTTCAAATCAACAAGTTTATGACAGGCTCCCTATTTTTGAAGAAAGAGAACCCAATTTGTCATTAAATCATGCTAATAACCCTACCATATTGTAAAACTCCTCTTCTAATATTTATGTTCTAGGTGGATAAACCCCAGAGATTAGGCTTTATATACAATACACCTTCAAATAAGTAAGAGAAGATGCTCAAGGTAGGGTTTGTATAATATGATATCATTTACCATACAAATGCTATCATTGTTCATGGTATAAAAGGAAATAAACTGCATCATTGATTAAGAGAAACCATTTCCTATATTAAAAATCACCTCTATACATCATTATACATGGCTATAGAAAGGTGTGCATTAACCAGACCGAACATTCTTTACAAATACATATTTATACAAGTATAGACGCCACATGCTAAGGGGCATCTCGCCCCATTCAAAGACTCTCTCCCTCCCTCCTTCGAGTACAACACTCTTCCCCCCTCTCATGAAAAGAACTCGGAGATTCCTCCTAAAAGCCAACCTCAAAACTCCCAAGTAGATCATCCAAGAGGGGCACATGTACTACCCTCCGAGCTCCCCATGACACAAGGCAAATCCCTTACCATAAGCTTTACACTATGAGCTCCATAAGACTCCAATATCTCAAGGCACTCATTCAAATCTGAATCATTCATCAAAAGCACCCACTCTTCTTCATCATCCAAATACTTGAGCTGAAATGTTCCTATAGATAACTTGAACCTCCTGCCGACTTCCTCAAACAACTGAAAATAGCCCAAACACGGTAGAAATTTGAACCTCACAACATCGTCTTTATACGTTGCCTTCACCGTAACTCTGGAACTGCCGTCTCTCAGATACACTTTGCTTTTGCAACTAACTGGCATAGTGGGGGAGCTAGTCGCACTGCCATTTATCATTGAACCAGAGCTATTTGAGGAATCAGTCATCCCTGATGAGGAGGGCTGGTTGTTTTCCACCATCCCATCCATGGCATAAACCCCATTCTCCAATTCATCGACTGCAGCCAAAGAGCTTGAGCTCCTTGTTCTAATGAGGCATTCAGAGCTCTCTATGCTCATATGGTCTTTATTAGTGTCCATTCTCTCACACGTTTCTCTACCTACAAAGGAACTTCTCAGATTAGTCTGAGAGAAAGCCCAAGGCATTTGTTCAAGGCCAGAACAAAAGGAAGTAGCAGCTTTTGGCTCATCGATAACTCCAATTGGCGAAACACTAACTGGGTCTTTCTCAATCTTGAATGCCATAGGAAGACTTGGGGTCCCTGACAATTCTGTTTTGTTTGAATGCAAAGATTGAAAATTGATTTCTGACTTTCGTATCTCCTCAATAGAAGAAGCGGCTTCCTCTCTGACTTTTTTCTTCGGGGTTACATTTAGGAGCACAATGGGTGAGCTTTTTGGAGAAGTGGAAAATGGAATTTGGTTATCACCATCATGTAATTTGGAAGCGCCTGTTACAAATCCTCCAGTGAGGACATCGAATTTTAAAGAACCTTCAGCTCCCTGAACAGAGTCGATCACAATTTGAAGCTTTCTCAGAGAGCGGTTCACTTTGTTGATTTTGCGAGAAGGCCATCTTGATATTCCATGTTGTCTACATATTCTTTTCAATGTGGTTGGGCATACTGCAAAACACCAAACATTTGATGGAAAATATACAAATCATGACGGATAAAACAAACTCTCTCTTTCTCTCTCTCCCTCTCTCTCTCTCTCTCTCTCTCACACACACACATAAATATTTAGGGTATGCTTGGATGACAATTATCTGGAGTAGATTATCTTATCTGAAATCAATATACTCTTCTTTATGTTACTTTGTTAGTTGTCTAGTACATACGTTTTGTAATTTATAAAGGTACAGTTTATATACAGTCACAACTTACTTGTAGAAGTCAAGTTCTAATGTTCTTGACTGTCCACATTAAGATGGTGTAGATTGACACGTCTTTAAAGACATTGTCAATAGGTGGCAAGTCTTTTAACATAGTGTCAAATCCACACCATCTAAATAAAATGGACAGTTTAGATTACTGTAACCTTACTTCTATAAGGTTGCAACCACATATAAACTTTTTCCTATACATATAATATTATTTAATTATACAAACTTTTTTAGTGTTTTTCAGCTATTGAGTTATTTCTGGCTAAAACATGAGAGTTTCAGAAAATGCCTTTAAATAAAGTAAAAAAAAAATTCAGAAAGATAAACTTATTAAGATAAACTTATAAGTGAAACTGCTTATAAGTATGTCTCAGATAATTTTATGAAGGACACTGATGAACAACAAATAATCTATTATCAGGATCAATTTTATTGAAATAGTGAACTATCAGTGATAACGAGTACATCCAAACACGCACTAGTGATAGTGATAATACGTTCACATAATCTAAAGATGGTAATTTATCCATGATTTCTAGGAATATAAATCATTGACTACAGAAAGACATACCTCCGATGCTTTTCGCAGCATCCTTCAGGCTTCCAGAAAAGTATTGTTGAAGTACACTCAAACTAATGTTCCTTTCTGCAGTGTTACGCTTTCTCTCGAACTGTCTTTTTGAGTCAGTTGTGGTCTATATGATGAAGAATAAATCTACTGTTAGATTATTGATAGCAAATGCAAACTATTAGCTGTAAATGCAAGATCCATCCACAAATGTATGTTTGTTCTTCTTAGCAAAATGGAAATTAATAGGAAAAGCAAATGCTGACAAAATTGCTCTAATTGAGCTCAGGTATAACTAGAAGAATGTCAACAGTGACATTTCTTTTAATTGATATTTAAGTTTGCATCAAAGAGACAAAAAGAACAACAAAAGCTCCATGCCTAGAGAACCCAAAAGAAATCCCTATACAACACTTAACATCTTGTTCAAAAGTCCCTAACCACCAGAACAAGCAGTGCATTCAGCAACATGTGTGCTCATGACCATTTATGTTCACTAGCCATGACCACCCATCACCACATCCATATCACAAATAGCATTAATCTTCAGCACCCACCAATTGTAGATAAATTTACAACCACCAATCAAATATTAATTTAGGATACTCAAATTAGTCTTGTAGTACAACACCTGTTTATCAATACAAAAATACTACTTGCAGTATCAAGCAATAGTTTATATTATACTACACTGTTACTGTTAGTTATGCATTTCTAGATTAAGTAATCGACTAAATGGTATCCTCAGCCCTGAGAACTCCACAGTGTAGATGAGACGTAACACAGATACAAGCACAGGAAATGGCTGTAACTTCACTGGCCATATCGAATTACATCACGTGTGACAGACATCCTTATGTCTACATGCTCTAATTATGTATTATAAAATATATATATCTTTCGAATTTTAACTATAATATAAGAGTATGTGCCATACATATGTATCTCTATTTACTATGCTATTCATATACACCACATACTGGATATGTTCTTGTGTTTACAATTTTTATAGACAACAAAGAGGGAATGGTTACGTCAAGCTGCACAGGAGGACAACCAAAAATTCTTACCTCAATAGGCAAGAGAAATTAAAACAGCAAATAAATGGACCATAGAGACAAGGAAAAAGGGAGACCTAAAATGAGAAAGAATCCACTCATACTCGATACAAGATAGGGAATATGCATCATAATTAGTATCCTTTCGTAGGACATTTGGGTCGATAATCAATGAGAATGGAGGTGCATAAAATTAGGCTCGGGTGGTCGAAGTGAAGATGTGCTTCCCAAGTCTTATGTGGTCGTCGTATTCCAATGAACTGAAGGAAAAATTCTATAGGACGGCTGTAAGACTATCCATGCTTTATAGAGCAGAATGGTGGGCAGTCAAGAAACAAATACCAATAGAATAAAATTAGCAAAGATGAGGATGTTGAGACCGAAGAGTGGCAAGACGAGAAAATATAGAACTTAGGGGCGGCTCCAATTGGCGCTAAAAAAGAGAAAAGTAAACTTAAGTGGTCTGGCAATGTGCAACGTCGATCTAAAACAGGCTCTAAAAGGGCAAGGGGAAGCCCCAAAAAAACGTGAATAG
Organism: Amborella trichopoda; assembly: GCF_054954075.1. NCBI lineage: Eukaryota > Viridiplantae > Streptophyta > Magnoliopsida > Amborellales > Amborellaceae > Amborella > Amborella trichopoda. The sequence continues at coordinate 20,361 of NW_028283096.1, read as the reverse complement.
AAGTAGTGAGAATAGATATAGTGGCTTAGAGTCTGACTAGGGTACAACCCTTGATAGAGTGGAATAGTGGAACAAAATTTGTGTTATTGACCCCAAATAGTTGGGATAAGGCTCGGATGATGATGCTGAATTAGTTACCATTCAAACATGACAATAGAATAATTCACATCCGAAGGCTCTACTGAAACCTGTCCTGTGATTTTGGCAAATCCCCTGGACTAAAGCCTATTGAATCAGATTTAGCTAATAGTCTTCCATAATGAAAGAGGCTCTACTCTAGCTTCTACCTCTGTAGAATCACAAAGGTTTGACGAGTTACAAAAATAAGCTCCTCAGACTAGACAGCCTTGGATTTTATTTTCTTTGCATTGTAGGCAGTCCTGGATTTCCATGGAAGCAAACACCTGAAAGAGGTTTAGAAAAACTCTGGCACTTTTCAAATCTTTGTATCTGGCTCAGAATCAATCATGCTATCCCAAGCTAAGATAACTCGATTTGGCCTGGCAACCAATCCACCTATGTACAAGGACTAATCTCGGTGGTAAATAGAGTAGCATTTGTTTTTCTTTCTTTTTTTCCTTTTTCCTTTTTTTTTATTTTTCTTTCTCTGACATCTATAATCCATAGAATTCTAGCCAAGAATTAAGCATGGACCACAGGTTTTACTAAAGTATATTTGATTAGTTCTTTCCATTTTAGAATCTTATGCAGATGAATTGAAATTAAAACATGACTAAAATTATTTTGATAAATTGTCAAACAATTTCAGATCTTATCAAATTTCTTATAACTTCTGCAACAACTTCTTTCCTACTTATTTTCCTGATGAACCCAAAAGCTATGTTTAAATAGGTTAAAATATTTCTGCCAGCAAATTTGGATAAAATTGACAAGCATATGTGGAGAGGTACCCACAAAAAGCCAAACAGAAAATGTTAATAAGACAAGAATTACTAAGCAAGAGACAAGAATTACTAAGCAAGACATTTATCAGGGCTCATCAACAGCATTCCCAGTACTTCACAACCAAAAGATCAAAGTTTCAGAGTTTTCTTGATTTACCCATGAGAAATAAAGTATCTCATATGCACACCGCGCAAACGGTAAGTTCATTTATGATGTAATCAATGGCCCACTTGTACCAGGCTATAAAATGTCACAAGCATTTAAGTACAACAAGGCTGACAACTTCTTATTACACAAGAAGAACCATCATGTAATCACCAGTCAAATGCTTCAAGAGTGGAGTGTCATCACAATGCTACTAAGAAGACTATAATAAGAACCAGAAATAAAATGACTTAGAAGCTGTCATAAAACATAGGCAAATTCATCTACCATTTAATTGAAGAGGGGAACAACTATTTGATGATAAAAATATGAAGGGAAAGAATCATCTTTTAAATCTCCGGGACTATCCTTAATTATTTAGCCAAACAAGAATAAAACGGAAAAAAACAACTCTGGTCAAAACAAAGAGAAAACAATGTCATGCTCCAATGGACTATGAAATACTCATGTGACCGTTGCACATAACTGTCCAATGAAACGACGGACAGTGGAAAGAGAGTGGCACCCACTATTTGAGTCATGTTTTGTTTTGGTGGGTCCCACTTTCCATCACCATCCATCATTTCATTGGACAATGGCGACCAGACACCAATCAACTATGAGTACAACATAAGTCAATTAGATTAGAGGAAATTTTACCTATAAGGAAGTAAAGGAAAAGGACAAAGAACAACAGAATATCCACCTGTTCATGATCCACATCTCCTTCCACTTTGTCCAACACAGGATTCTGAATCCCCATAGCTTTTGATAAAGGTGGATCGGAGCATTTTCCATGCATACCCATCAAAGAAGAACTCTTACGTTCATCCTTCCCAAAAACACCAACGGTATTGCATTCAGCCAACTCTGCTTCAGACACTGTCCTCAAGCTCCGACATATTCTCTGGATGGTGCTTGAAAGGTTATTTAACACAAGCTGTTGTTCTAAACTCCCAGTACAGTTCAAGGGCAAAAAGAACTCTAATACATAGTCATCATCACTAGTGTGAGAACTTCTTAACCTGATTGCCACAGCAGCACAAAGAGCAAAACGGCGAGCATGATGAGCAAGTGGATACTCTAATATATCGTACTCCTTCACATCCTTTGAGAAAAATGGTTTATTGGACTGAAGGGCTTTTCCAACAATTCCCCGCCCTTTCTCAAGGTGGTTCTCAGCACAAGCATCCATGAAACCATCTAGCTGAGGATCATTTGCATAGCATGCAGATTTCTCTATGGATAGGAGAACCTTTTCAAGAGTTTCACCATCTTCTAGTCTTGGCATAAATTTTTGCTTACATGGGGTCCAAGTCTGAGCTAATGGCAACTTATGAGCATGACAAACTGCTCTCAAGAGATCCAATATCTCAGCTAAGGCAGCTTTTCGGTTCTCTGAAATAATCTGCAATGCAGAAGAGGTTGTGAGAAAATAATTATCTTCTTTGAGGGAGTCATGAAATAAGAATATCAAATGACATTTTTCTTTTTGATCCATGATAATATCAGATGGCATGTAGGGTGGAAATAATAGATTACCGGGAACAATGAAGAATATAATAAGTCCATATGGCATACCTGGAAGTGAACTTTAGCTTCTCTACTTCTTAAGTTCACTGCCTGCAAAGCAATTTGGAAATAAATATCAATGTAGCATGCAATATAACCAAACTTGCTTCAAACCAAGGAATAAGTTCCTCAATTATTCAACTACTTGTTCATTACATACTGTGATGCTAGCATAAACACAGAGAAACCAGCATATCAAAATATATAAATAGATATGCGAGCATGTATACAAGTGTTTGTGTGTATATCCATCACAAACATGAGCTATCGGATGTACAAACACGTACATACATAAAAACATATGAAGGTGCAAGCATATGATTGTATTTATATGTGTGTGTGCAGGTATGTAACTATGTATTCTATGTCATGTACGTATTAGGATACCTGGGTGTGCGTGCCCTAGAGTGTATATATCCATGTTATGTATGTATATATGCATATATAGAGGTACGTTTTTATTCATATATGCATGTGTGTGTTCGTGCGACATGCATGTGTTCACGGGAGTACATATCACTGTTATGTATGTTTATATGCATGAATCTATGTATGTACCTATTCAGGTATGCGTGTGTACATGCCACATACATGTGTGTGTGCTTTTGCATATATATATCACGAACTGCTTTTGCGTATAAATTAAATATATCCATTCAGTACTAAAACAAATGTAGGTACGCAGCTTCTATTTCTAAAATGCTTAACTTCAACAAAAAAATGTCCGTAATTTTGTGTTATGCGATAGTACTCAGCTTGTAATTGCTAAACAAGTAAAACCTTTGGAACTTGGATTATTATGACTTTAAATTATGATGTTTTGCCTCACAGTTTAATTTGCTATTTCTGTGGTAGACTATTGATAATGGTTGTTATTTGTGCTAATTGTGAATTGCATGATGTGTATAAGAACTAGTTTCGTTCGATCAAATGGCTTCATTCTTCTGAAATATGAATGTCCTTTTTCACTTGTTAATTAGTGTGATCGTTGTATTCTTGAATAGTTTTGCATCTTTATATTCAATATATTGTTAATTTTTGCATTTCTTTCTCATTTGTCCACATTATTTATGTATTTGAATTTGATAAATGCATGGTTGTTTGATGGATGGGAAAATGATTTCCACATGGAATAAGTAAGAAAAAGTGAAAGAAAAGAAAGATAACACACCTGAAGTGCATGGCAAATGTTCTCCATCTCCTCACCAAAACTTGCCTTCTTCTTTGTCGTGACGAGTTCCAACACTGCCAAGCACGATGAGTCATGAGGCTCAAATACAGGCAAAGCAAGGGACCCATGAACCTCATTTCTTCGAGCATGGTCAGCTCGCAGATACTCAGCTCTTTTGTAATAACTCACATCAGGAGTCCACTCAGGCAATCCAGATATAAACACTCGGCCTGGGAGCCCAGGAAATGCACCTTCTGTTCCCTTAGCCGAAAAGAAAAAACCCCTTGAAACTTCTCTATAACCTGCAAGAATCTGGTCTAGCAAGTAAGGTTGCTCACAAGTAGTAAGAACATATTGGTCCCCTTGCCTAACAGGCATCCAAACTTGTGCAAGAATGTTCCCACCACAGTAGCCCCTAAAAAGAGACAGAGCCTTGAGCAATTTCTCTGAGAGGATTAATCCTGGGGATCTCGGAATGGTGAAATTTTGACGACTATCCATTTGCTTTACCATCCACTCTTTTGTATTGATATTTCTTTTCAAAATTTCCTCATGCTCACTCTGACCCACGAAAGAACCACAGTTGGAACCATTATCTCCTTCTTGCCTAACGGATGGTCTATAACATGAGGCCTTAGTGGGATCGACAGGTGATTTATAGACGTATTGATAAGTATTCTTCCTATCATATGCATCACTCTTAGTATTAGTTTTAAAATACGGAGCTCCAGCTATCACTTCCTCTTCAGGCGAAAAAGGACGAGGATAAAAACTAGCAGTTGGATTTGTAACCGGATCTCTATATTCCAAAGGAACACCAAACCCGACGAGAGAGTTACCAGTTGCAGGATTGCTATTTGGGTTTGAAGAAACAGGTGCATAATAAGTAGGTACATCACCAATTGGGTACGAATTGTTAAACCCATATACTGGAGAAACTTGATCTCCAGCCACAGAAGGCTCAACATAGCTATCAAAATCCATGATTTCAGAAAAACTGAACGAGTCTTCGACTCCCATATTGTCTGGTACAGAAGGGACACCTTGAGAAGAACACCAAGGACCAGTCCCTGGCGCCCTATGAACAAATAGGTGGTCCATTTTTCTCACTCAAGCTTCCTTTCAACTACCGTTCACAACAGTAAGCTAATTACTAAGCCTACAACTTCTACCTCTACAAAAAAAAAGCATTCCTTATGCACTCAAAAGAGGAAACCCCACAATTTGGTATACAAAAAGGAATCCCATAACCCAAACACAAAACTGTTGCATCCGCAAATCCTTACCATTATGATACGAAGTATTAGACACTGTGAGTTGTTTTAATTGAAAGAAACCCCTAGATTCTGTACACAAGACCACGAATTTTCTAAACCCAGCTTTCCAGAACCCCAAAGACTCTTTGCACCTACAAGAATTTGAGAAACCATGGTAGTTCTTTGACTTTGGTTACATATTCAAACATGACAAAAGCTATTTCTCTCACCCAAACCGATTAAACAGCTTGAACTGAATAAATAGCTCGAACAAAGGGCCCCTGCCCTTCCATAAATAGAAACAAAACAAGCCGCAATAAAATTACACAGATTCAAAGCACCCATGTAACTAATTGAATCATTCTCCATGAAATCCAGTTCAATCCATCGGAAAGAGCTCCATCCAAGCGCCAACCTTTTCGACTGAATGCAATTAATCAAATAACACAGAGCTGAGGCCTCCACTGGAGCGAAACCCTAGACTGTTCTATTAAGAGGGGCGACAAACTGTGAACTTTCTAAATAAGGAAACATCGAACTCTGAGCTTTCAAATCAGCAGGACCACTGTTGTATCCATCTTTCATTCCCCAAACAACGAAACCCTAGCTTCAAAGGTCCAGACAAATATGGGTTTTCTTGCCAAAAAAAGTAAAGGCCAAAAATGTGGATATCCACCACGAAAACCCAAAAATTTACATAGGGAGAGAACAAATTAGGGCAAGAGTTAGGGTTTATTGTTACCTTAAGGTTGAAGAAAAAGGGTTGGAATTGCTCAGCGAAGATTTTGATGAGTTGTGAGCCAGTGGACCTTGTTAACAGAGGAGCAGTAAGTAAACCTTCTTGTTAACATGTTAGCAGCAAATGGGTAAAATGGAAGGATGTGTTATACAAATGGCCTGGTAATTCGGTATAATTTCAATAATGGTGCCACGTGATAAACTTGGATTCCCTCCCTCTAGAATATAAGAAAGAATATGAACCTGGATGGAAGGCTTTCTGTGTACATGTATGGGCGTGTTTGATAATAGGAAGTTGCTTGAACATCAAAAGTTACTTGTTACTGTAGTTGTTTGATAAAGGTTAGTAGTTTAAAATAATGGTAAGTTCCCTGTAGATCTTCTCCCACTATAGGCTTAAACAAAGTTCCGTCTATAATGACGGAACTTCAAATGGGAAGTTCGATGGAGAAGTTCCTCCCGTGAATACAAGACCCTTGCTTCCTCTGACAAAGCTCTCTGTTCGTCTCTCTTCTCTGTTTCTCTCTGCTAATAATTCGATGGAGAAGTTCATCCCGTGAGCCTAAGACCCTCGCTTCCTCTAACAAAGCTCCTTGTTCCTCTCTCATAAAGCTCTCTTTTCTTTGTCTCTCTCTAATGACAAAGCTCTCGGTTCCTCTCTAATAAAGCTCTCTCCTCTGTGATGAAAACCGTAGGATAGGTAAGTGGTTGGACAAGCACTTTGTCTCTCTCTATATAGGTAAATGTTGGACAATAATTGAACTAGGGGTAGAAATGGACCCAGACCCGATCCGGGACTCGACGGGTAGATCCAATCTAAGTCTGGGTATAGGTACAAATTTTATACTTCAACACTATTTGAGTTTGAATTTGGTAATATTTTTTGGGTCTCAATAAATAAAATTTATTTATTTCGAACAATCCCAATGCGTTCGTCTCCGACTATTTCGAACACAGGGAAAACTAGATTGTGTGGAATATTAATCTTCCATACAGTAGGATTTCATACTCTATTTTTGCTGAATTCTCTGACTTATTGAATCTACTTAATGATATTTATATTTCTCACAATGCTGCTGATGAGATAGTGTGGGGATATTGACACAGTGTGAGATAGTGTGAGATAGTGTGGAGACTATTCGGTTAAGTCGATGTATCAATTACTGTTTCATGATCGATGGAGGTGGACTATACCTGAAGTTGTTGTGGTTTGGAAAATGGCATTTACCTCTTAAAGTTCGAGCTTTCTATGGATGGCAGTTCAAAACAAAGTTCTGACAGTTGATAATCTCATAAAGAGGAGAAAGATCTTGTCAAATGCATGTTTGTTGTGTAAGGAGGACGGTGAAACATGTGTTCATTTATTTCTCCACTGTCCATTCACTTCTAGAATCTGGAGTTGTTTTTTTTGTCAGCTTGGATTGCAATGGTTATGCCGTTAAAGGTTGAGGGTCTACTTTCAAATTTGTCACTTTCTTTTTTACCTCAGTTACGTTTGATAACATGGAAAATCACGAGAGGCGTGATCTTGTGGGAGGTGTGGAAGGAGAGGAATAGAATAACTTTTGATGGGTACAAGGCAGCCTTTTGAGAAATTTATGAAAAATGATTTTGCATTCAGTTTGGTTTTATCTTTCTATGACAAAAGGAGGACATGATATTTAAGAAGTGGATGTGAGGAGAAATTTGCCAAATCTTTTTCAGATAGGTTTCATTAAATACAAGCCTAAAGGAAGATAAGTCGGGCCGTTGATGAAGTTTTTAAGCTCAACTTTGATGGCAGTTCATTAGAGAATCCAAGGCTTACGGGCTTTGGAGGTGTGGTTAGATCTTGGAATAGTAGTATTATCTTTACGTATGTTGGTCCTCTTCGTGAAAGAACTAATTACGCAGAGCTTTATGTACTTCTTCAAGGTTTAAAATTTTTGGTGGCTAGGAATCTAGGCCATTACTGTATCATTGAAGGGGATTCTCTAAATGCCTTCAATTGGTGCAATAGGAAGAATAAGTCTCCTTGAGAGTTGATATTGGTGCTATTACAAATTTGAGACATTGCTAGTTCTTATGTATTCTCCTTTGTGCATATGTATAGGAAAGCTAATAGGCCGGCATATTTTCTTGCAAAAGGGGGTACATTTTTATCTGAGATTTTGGTATCTAAGTCTGTAATCTCTTTTTAGATCTTTAATGTAATCTTTGATTTCTGTCAAATAAATAAAAATGAATAAATAAATAAAATATATTTAAATATAATTAAATATATAAATATTTTACTATTCAGATTCGATCGTCTGGTCGGGTCCATTCAAGTTCAGGTCTAGGTCCCATATTATTATTTTTTTGGTCCAATTCTAGGTCCACCCGAACCCGATCCAACCTGTTACCACCCTAAAGTATTCGAACTCTCTGTATCTTTATGTTTGAACATGCTATCATACTCACTGACTCACTCTCTCTCCCTCTCTCCATCCATGTTCAAACTTTAAATATGCACTCCGGTCTTTTTTTTTTTTTTTTTTTTGAAATTCTATCCTAAGCTCGGCTAGGTCTCAAAAGCCTTGTCAGCCTTGTCCCAACCATAGACAAGGCCGTGGTCTAGATTTGGCCGTGGTCTAGATTTGGCTTGAGAGGCCACCGGTAGGTGGCTCGCTCAGCCAGTTTAGCATAAAGCTAACCTAGGCAACCTTGACGTAATATTTTTTAAAGAGCGCCGCTTGTTGTATAAGATCGCAACCTTACTTTTATAAATAGGTTGTGATGTTATACATTGTCCTGTTTAGCCAAAAATTGAGCTAGGTGAGACAAAGTACATTTTTTTATTTAAAGGTGTAGCTTATATAACGTGACAACCTTACTTCTGCAAATCAGGTTGTGATATTATGCATTAATTGGACCATATAGATGCAATATATATTTTAAGACAATGTTACAAAATAACATGTCTTTTAAGATAATATAAATTTATACCATATTTCTATAAGTAAAATTACAACCTCATATCAAATTTTCCTTTTTTTTCAAAAGGTAAAGGCCTTGAGACCAGAGCATCGAGTTTATTTTAGTTTTTATTTTTTTTGTTATGACTTCTTGTTTGCTACAGTCAACTAGCTTAATGCCATAATCAATGTTTAGGATGCAACCCAAGCTATCCAATTTGACATTTAAAGACTAAAAATAATCATAACATCCGGTAACAAAGATAATTAGTCTATATATATGATCCCCCTCTAACATGGGAAATGATTAGAAATGCACTTGGATGAAAGAGGAACCTCTCTATAAATTTACACGAAATAAGATTCTCTTTCCATGCATGGAGAAATGGTTTGAGGGTTAGATATGTATTTAGATTAGAGTGCGGTTTGCATAGAGCCTAGATTGTAAACAATCAAATTAGAGCCTACCTTCAAATAGTGTCTTTAAATGTGATTTTAATATTGGAAACATCATTGATAGCCTTAACATTCATTTTCATACTTATTTATAAAGTTTAAAACTTCAAAACTAATATCGATCGACATATCTATGAAAACTTGAAAATCTTAAAAATTGTCGGTCCAAAAATACATTACAAAATACACTATTTTCAAAACTTGCAATCCATTTTTTTTCTCATGTCCATACATCCTGATATCGAGATGGTCAATTTGAAGATATTTGAGCATCAAAACAACACTAGGGAAGTTTTGTAGGTAGGCTAAAATTTGATTGTTTATAGACTCGGTTCTATATAAACTTTTCCCAAATACAGTGGAGATGCATTTTCAACGGAATAAAACCTCTCTCTACTCACTCTCTATAATTAGTCGAAGCGCACTTAATCAAGTAGGACTCTCCCTCTAGTCCCGATCTATCAACCATCAATTGATTCATAAATTGAAATGCACTCGATTAAAGGAAACCTTTCTCTCTCCTCTCAAATATACGTTGGAACTCACTAGAACCAATGGGAATGGAAATACGGGTGGCAATGGACCCGACCAAGTTTCAGATATAGGGTCCAAGATTTGGATCTGGCCGGTTGGGCCCAGGTCCAAATATTAGACCCGAACAATATTTGGGTATGTTCACGGTGACTCGAATAGTGTTATTATTTAAATAATAATATTTAATTAATATTTCACTAAATATAATTATATTTTCAGTTATGATATTTAAATAATTGGTGGGGTTTGTATAGAGCTGAGGCTCTAAACAATAAAAGTAAAGCGCTCTTTCAAATAGTGTCGAAAAATGTGGTTTTAATATTGGAAATATTTGCTACAGCCTTTAAACGTATTCTCATCTTTAATTATAAAATTTAAAGCTTAAAAAATAGTGTAGATTGAGCATATCTATGAAAATCTTGAAAATTGACAGTAAAAAAATGTATTACAAGATGCACTATTTCCAAAACTTGACATCTATTTTTTTCTCATGTCCATGCATATTGACGTCGAGATGATCGATTTGATGATATTGAAGCATCAAAACGACCTCTTCTAATAATATTTTTTAAGTAGGCTAAAATTTGATTGTTTAGAGCCTCGGCTCCATATAAAATAATACATGTAAATAAATAAATAAATAAATATATATATATATATATATATATATATAGGTCCGGGTCGGATTTGACCCAACCGAACCCGTTGCCGCATCTACTTGAGAAAGAGAAGTGGAAATAGCATTAGATCATGAATAGCAATTAAGCACGGGAAGGTTTTTAAAACGTGAAATCCCATACTCAAGGTTTTGTTTTGTTTTTTATGTTTTTTATTTTATTTTATTTTAAGACTACTAGCTTAAGAAATACTCTCTCTCTCTCTAAATCAACAACTCTATCTCCCTCTATCTCCATCAATCTCTCTCTAAATTAACAATTAAAAGACTTGTACTTTTGATATGAAAAAATAAAATTCTGGAAGCTGGTAGGAGTGTTCGAAGCCCATAGAGCGCGTATAGCATATTCCTGCTGGAGCTGACTGTGGAATAGCTCCCTCAGCGGCTCGGCCGCCCAAATAGCCACTTGGGAGGACTTTTTATTTTTTTGTCAAAATTTTTGGGATCTATCTGAGTCTCACTAGATGATTATTATAAAGAAAACAATTGGATTTTAAGTTGTTGAACATCTAGGTCTTTTCCCTCAAACATTGGATGGTACCTGTGCAAATATTATTATGTCATTTTTTTTAAGGCACATAGAGTACAATTTTTTTTTTTTTTGAAGATGATCATGGATTTTTAAATTCATGGCCATCATCATCTTCCAAACCTTATCCCAACTATTTGATGTCAAAATCTTTTATGTTATATCTCTAAAATTTTAAATCTAAAAAATATTCCTATTTCCTAATATGAGTTCTCTCTAAGGGACGTTTCTTTTTGCATTTTTTTCCTTTTTCCCCTCTCGGTGAAGTCAGCGGGGACATGTCATGCGGGAGCATAAAAATCTTTTGACTTTTCCATATTCACGTTTTGTGTTATCTTATCTCTAATTTGTTGGTTGGATTCTAGCTTTCTAATAACAATTATTTGATTATGTAACCTTTTTTACCCATGTAACAAGGTCCGTGTGATTATAGTGTTTTGGCACGTGTTGAACATACAAGAAATTATCTTTCTCTTTTAGCGTTATTTTAAACATATTATTAATATTTAATGTCATCTAGAATCCCACCTTCTATTTTATCTAAATGATGGAGATATTTAGTGTCATTTAGAATCCCACCTTCTATTTTATCCAAATGATGGACGAGCCTCGCATCTAAAAAGTTGGTTTTAAAATTAATGCATCGATAAGCATCAAACTTCATTCTCACTTACACTTTCAAAACGATTAATGTTTCTGATACTCGTATTTGTACATGTGCCAATACACATCTCAATACCAAGGACTATTTCATAAGTTTAAGGGAAATTATAGAAACCCTAAATCAAAATTTCTACAAAATAGGACCTTCCACTAATTTTGTTGTGAGCCCAATGCATTATTACTATTTTTCACTTGCATTAAGTATGTGAATTATTTGGAGCACTTTGCATGGAAATGTCATTACAGTGTGTAAAAATTAGTTTAAAGTCTTTTTTTTTTTTTCTTTCTATTTCATGTGAATTGAGGTGAATTCGGCACTTGGAGAGGAAATTTAAAATTATAAAACAAGAAAAAAATTAAAATAGTGAGAGAGAGGATTAAAAAAAGTGGAATAAGACATGTGGTGGAGAGAGTGAGGATAGAGTATATTTCACGATCAAAATATAACAGGGAGAGGAGATGAAATCTTTCTAGGACTGGAGTATACAAATTAAAGGTTGATGTTCGTATATAGCACACTCATATTGTAGAAGGAATGCGCACCTCTAAAATTTGTTTGGAGATGTAATTTTAGTGTCAAAAACTTTATGATAACTTGAAATATACTTTTATCCTTAGTTAACAAATTTAAAATATACAAAATTAGTATAAATCAAGCGTATTTATAAAATATTGAGAATAGATAATCTAGATAACTTGTTCCAAGATGTGCTTTCTTTAAGACAATTTTTTTCTTATTCACGTCAACACATCTCAAGGTCAATATCATCAATTGCAGGATTCTCTAGCGACGGACCACCCTCTTCTAGAAGATTTTTGAGGTGTACCTTGCTTCAATAGTTTAAGATTGCAACTTTGTATAAAATTTATCTATAATTAATAAGGATTAGGCTTTGGTGTGTCAATCAACGCACTCATTCCTATGTTTCCCCTTCAAAAATTTATCCTCAAAATTGATTTTAGATTCAAAATTTCACATGTTAATCATCCCAAACACCACAATATGAATATAAAAAAAAATAAACAAAAAAATAAATAACTTCAAAAGTAGTTTATATTGATATTTTTTATGCACAGTCCCATTTCATTATATTTCAACTATATATGCCAAGGTCTAACATGGAAATGTATGTCCAATGATTTAGGATGTGATAGAAATCCAAGGTTTACCAGGCAAACTTTCAAATATCAAAGAAATTTAAATAGCATAATGAGGAAAAAATTATCAGGTACTTGTCAGAAAGGTAGAGAGAGAAAATAAGTTTCATATAAGAAGAGAGAGAGATTCCCACAAGGAAGAGAGAGAGGTTTTATGTATGGATGGAGAGATATGTTCTTTTACCAGTTTAGTCTAAAGTATAAATTTTGTTTGGTTGAAAATCAGTCAAAATTTGATCTATTTTAGTAAGTCGGATATCGTGATTTTGAATGGTTTAATTAGTTAAACAAAGTTGATATATATATTTATTATTTTGAACTATTATTTTTAAATTCTGGTCCAACCAGCCTGCGAAACCGACTTTAATTGTACCAAACCTATCATCCGTTCAATAGCTGATCTAATCAAATAAGTTTTAATTTAGATCGGACTACTGACCTATTCAATGGCATGTCCAACCTGATAACTGTGGTGCCATAGATATACCCAATACTATGCTCCTGTGAGAGCATAGTGTATATCCACTGCCTTAGAAAGAAGACGTACTTGAGAGATTTATTTTTCATTTGAATTTTTGGGAACTCCTTAAGAATCACCAGACTATTATTCTGGAAAGAGAAAATTTATTTTAAGTTTCTTAACACTTGGATCTCACGTTCTGAAAATTGGACGATCTCTATTCAATAATGAAATAATATTTATTTCAAGTTCATATAGGGTGCACTTAAGATATTTTTTTTCTTGATGTTGATCCGATGGATTCAGAGGCCATGGATTGGGCTGAGTAACTTAGGCGAGGTTTGAGTAATCGACACAGTTCAAGATGCATTAAAAAATAAAAAATACAAAAACAATTCCAAAAAATATGTTTAAAGTAAATTTGAATAAAGCATATGTAAATGAGATTTAAAAAGTATACTGAAAAATGGATTTGAAAAAATCAATTTGTGGCCAAAAGAATTTTTTAGATAATATAAAAATAAAAATAAAAATGAAATGTAAAAATAAATATTCATAGTGAAAACACTTCCAAATCTTTGCCAAAACTATAGAAAGTATAAAATCATATATTACAAATAATTGTTTTATTGTTGGATTTTTTATATTCTTTTGAAGGTCTCAAGCTTGACCACCAAACTCTAATACTCGGGCCCAAGCCCGATTTACTCAGGAAAGTCCGGGTTGTCTCACCGGCGTAGTCCAACACTGTTAGAATACTCCGGTGGGAGTATAATATATTTTGGCGCCCTTCCAAAATAATTGAGAGCACAATTGCAATTATTTGAAGTGACAAGGGCGTTTTAAAAGTTAGCATTACGCTCCATTGATACTGATGGAGATGCCTCTCCTGGGATCTGGAATCTAGTGCGGTAGGGGATTGGATTCCTCACTCCACGTCAGCATCACAAAGGACATCTTTTTCTTTATTTTTTAATCCCACTGACACCTGCAATTTTGTGTCACAAAAAATAGTTTTTTTAAGTCTTGTACTTTTGAACTTTGTCCTTAAATCATTTGTTTAAGTCTAATTCCCCTAAAAACCACAACCCAATTTTTCCAATTATTCCATCACTTATTTAAATCTAGCACTTTTTTGGGTTTCTAGGATTCACTTTTTTTGTTTATGGTAATAAAAATTCATTTGTAGTTAGAATTGTGCAATGGGAGTTTTACTTTTTTGAAAATAACTTTGGTTTTGTGTTTTCAATAACCCTTTTATTTTCTCTCTTTCTCTTTTTTATCAAAATTGTTCTTGGAAATTTGAATGATTCATAATGGTTATCTGGAAAATCATTAAGATGATAAAACAAATTAATTTTTAGTATTAGTGAGGTTACTTTATAAGACTATCCTCACTCAGGTACTCGAAAATCTCATTTACATACACTTAAATTCCCTTTTTTGAGATTTAATGTGTATTAGTAATTTGATTTCCCTTAAGCTTATCAGATCAAATGATGTAAATACTCCTAGATGATCAGGGTTAAGAACCGTAACAAGGATTCAAATAATACGAGTGAATCTCAGGTTTCTAATTCTAAACAAGTGGTATTATTTACCATCATTTCATCATACCACTTAATTCAAGATAAATAACTATATTACCTCTCCATGTCAAGCATATGTCCATGAGAAGGAGAACATGTTCAGAGGTCCTATGAATAATGTATTTTAGGTTCCTAGGCATATATCCAGAGCATTCATTCGAAATTTGGCATGTTTCGCTTTGGCGCAAACAAACAAAAGGTAAATGCCCCTCATTGTTCCAATTTAAGAACCCAAAACAATACATTTAATATGAAAAACTTTTTATGGATTCTTAATCCTGAACATATATGAGTATTATTTGTTATTTGACATAGTCGTTCAAGTGGGGCCAAATAACTGAAACAAGCAGGGACAATTTAGGTATTTGTAATTTCTTTTCGAGGGGTGAAACAAATATTGTAAAGTCCCCACTCTAATGCTAAATCGGTTGATTTGTCCACTCAACTATTATTATTTTTTAGGTGATGTGTTTGCCTTTTTATATATAAATATATATATATATATATGGAAAAAAGGATTAGTTTATTTTAGGTGATGTGTTGGCCTTTTGTTTTATATATATATATGTGGGAAAAAAGATTAGCTTACTAGTTAATATGAACATATTAGACCAATGATTCAGATTGAATTTAGGCCGATTTGACGATCACATATGTATGATAGTATTTAAATTTTACTTCTTTTTTTTTTACAAATTCAAATCATTTGAAAACTTAGGTGCGTGCTCTTCTCATCAAGATGCACCTAATAAAAATATATATAAAAAAATATTCATAAAAAAAATAACCAAAATACCTCTCAAATTTTTTTGGAGGTATTTTGATCAATTTATTTCATGTAAAATATTTTTTTGATATTTTTTAAATATTCATCTATTTTTTATGGACACACGCCTAAAATTTCAAGTGATTTGGACTTGTAGAAAATGAAACTAAAATTCAAACACCGCCTGATATCTGTGATCGTTAGATCGGCTCAGATTCAATATAGAACGTTGGGCTCATATAAGCTAGTAGGCTAATCCCATATTATATATATATATATATATATATATATATATATATATATATATATATATATATATATATATATATATCGAGAGAGAGATGAACACTCTTCCCAACGCCCATAGACGAAATGAACAGTGATTTCGTCTACTCTCATTACCATCCAAACTTTATTGCACGGTCATAGTTGTCTGATAGTGTTTCAATTTTCATTGTTTTTCTACAAATCTAAATTACTTTAAATTTGAAACCTATATATATCTTAGTGAGGTGCACTTAATAAAAATATGAAAAAAATAATTTGTAAAATATAAATTAATCAAAATATCTCTAGAAATTTATAGGGGTATTTTAATCAATTTATATTACAAATGATTTTTTCATATTTTTATTAGGTACGCCTCACTAAGATGTATGCATCTTCCAAATTTCAGATCATTCCGATAAGTAAATAAAAAATTAAAAATAAAACAGTACTGAACTGTTGTGACCATGCGATGAAGTTTGGATGATAATAATGATAAACGAAATTACTGTTTATTTTCAATTTGTAGTATCTTATATATTTATTTTCCCTCAAATTATTTTCTATTTCTCCTTGCTTTTGTACCTCAAATCCCAATGATGCATGGGCCCACATCCTCAACTATCACTTTCTTACCGGGGAAAATTGCCCCCATTGTCCTAGTAAGCATCAAAGCCCAAATAAATACCCTAAAAGTAAAACCCATGCACATACTATTTCAAACCAAACCAAGACAACTAGAAGGAGGGAGTCATAAAATGCATGATAAGTATAAGTTTGACTATTCTATTATTTTTTTAATTGTCTATTTTTCTTTTGTTTTTTGTTCTTACTGACCCACCAAAAGTTTTTGTCCTCAAGTTAGAATATTTTTCCCCATCTAGATCCTCACTTGATATGCCATGTTCAAGGAGCTCAAAACCGTCATAGTTTGGTTGATGGTAACAAAATGGGTCTACCACCAACCCTAGGGCTGAGTTGTTGAATCCAAATAGGTGGGACTTTCAAATGCAAAATTAATAAATTAATTATTCCCACACCCACATTTAGAGGAGAAAAATAACCTAAGGGTGGGTCGATTTTGGCACCTTCACATCCAAGGTTCCAAATACCATCCAACCCGCACCCAAAAAACTAAGGGGAATTATGAAAAACATACTTTTAATTTCGTCTAATTGGAAAAAAAATCCTTAAATTTCATAAACCTCATCTACACTTTTTTTTGGGCACATTTTGATCAAAATAATTGTAAAGCCCTAGTATTACGGTACTTTAAACTCCATAATGACTACCCCATTTTATACGACATTTTAAATGCCATGATAACTCGAAGTATGTTAAATGCTAAAATTGATGAAAAGGGGTACGGACAATATTTATGAAAGTTGAGAGTTTTTTTTTTTAATTTGTCAAAAATTAAGGTATATTTATGATAATTTCTCAAAAAATAAAGATAAAAAAATGCCAAAAGATTTTATACGCCCACCGGATTATACTGACCATTTACACCCTCGCATAAAGCCCATATAGCAGTAATTTTAAGACTCTAAATTTCGGGGATGTAACCAGCTCACTAAATAAAAGAAAAAAATTATGAATTGATATCTATATGTACGAGACAAAATAATGTTTCAATATTAAATAAAAACCGTAAAATTTTTGGAGGGTAATATTTGAGTGTCAAAAAATTCAAATTTCAAAACTTTTATTTTGAAAATAATCATCCAGTGATTCTTAAGTAGTTTCCAAAATTTCAAACTAAAAAACTCATCACAAGAAGATATTTTGAGTGATGGAGTAGATGTGTAATGCTCCTAACAGAGCATAGTATACCCGCTCTAAAATAATTGATGAGAAGCCCCACTCATTCAATCAAGTTAGTTAAATTTTTATTTTATTTTTTTATTTTTATGGGTCCATTCACTCATATATTGCATGATTTTCAAGGGACTCAAGTCCCAAATTACATATGAAGCCAATGCATAGCTTAGAATGAGTTTGGAGCTCCAAAACAGTGCATATCTCATGATATTTGAAAAATTAAAAAGAACTGTCCAAAATAAAAAGTACAAAAATGGACCATTTTCAAGACTCAAATTTTATTTAATAGTGGTGGTCGAAATGATAAATGTGTAATTTGTAGATCCGATATCTATCTCCAATATAAATCTCAGAATGGTGGACTCACTATAGCAGGTAAGTCTCTGGACGCACCTAATCCCTGCCCAGTTTTTAAAAGTGGTTTCTCCGACAACCAATCATGGAAACCAATATATGCAAAACAACAATAAACCCATTTAATAAACTGTAAAAAGCTTGTATAAAGTAAATGGGTGTCATATTTAATGGCAATTACATGGTTGTGAATTGATAGCCTGTCGTCGCATTGGTAAACGGGATCATTGTGGTTTATTGGCTTCATTACCTTTACCCTATGAGAGATATGCATTCATGTTGGACAATATGGATTTCATGTTGTTTTCTTGTCCATGATATGAATGATCTAATTTTAAAAGTAAACTATTTTAAAAGTAATATATTTTAAAAGTAAATTTTATTTATATAACTACTTTGCATCACTCTATTGAACTTGAGTTCGTTTGTGGGAAAAAACCACGCTATTGATTGAAATCCCAGTGACTGGATCCCGATCCGGATCGGAATCATCGGTTGGGAAATTTGGGTCTCCCAACCCCCCCCTTTGAATCGTTGATATCATTATTTTTACCAAAATTTTGTTGATTCAAATCATTGATATGGCCGATTCATATCAGTCCTTTGGAGGGCCAATGCACCTTGACGATCCAAGTTTTAAAATATTGAATTTAATTGAGGGCTACCTTGTTGATTTGCGAAGTGATATAGGACAACTTTGAGACCAGCTTTGATTTATATGACGGAATGTTGAACAGTAAAAAAAACATCCCCATATAATGAGTGTAGCTGAGATGAGAATGTTAAGATGGATGAGTGGCTAGGAGGGGTAGAATTCGAAATAAATACATTTAAAAGAACTTAGATATGACTGGCTCCAATAGGCGATAAGATAAGAGAAAGTGGACTTGGGTGGGCTAACCATGTGCAACACAAACCTAGTATAACACATATTAGGAGGTACGAGTTGATTTCAGCAGAAGGCTAAAAAAATGCAAGGGATAGGTTCAAAAGGATATGATTGGAAGGAGTGAGAAAAGATATGTGGACATATGGCTTTATTGAGGTTATGACCGTTGAAAGAGCATAATAGCTGACCAAGATTCATGTAGTTGATATCAAATAGTTGAGAAAAAACTTTGATAATGATATCAAACATTTAAATTAAGTTCCTTTCTGTTATACAGAAAAACTACTTCTCTTTTTCTGCTATGGCCATTTGGACTTGTGCTTCGAAGAAAAATATAGGGAAAATATTCGCGGGCCACATACCTTTAAAAACCATTCAAGGTTAAGACATCCAAATTAACACTGAAAGATGTGTACTTCTTAAATTTTCATTTCCCTCCGATATCTCCTAAAAAATATTGTAAAAAGTACCCAACTTGTTCCTTTTCTAGGTTGGGAACCTAGACAAGTATGGATATTTTAATAAGGGTGAGGTTTATACAATGATACCTCCTTATATTGTATAAGTAAGGTGCACCTATAAAATTTTCATTTCCCTCATATATATCCCAAAAAATATTGTAAAAAATACCCAACTTGTTCCTTTTCTAGTTTGGGAACCTAAACAGGTAGGGATATTTTAATAAGGGTGAGGTTTGTACAATGTTACCTCCTTATATTGGATAAGTAAGGTGCACCCATAAAATTTACTTAGAGATGTCGTTTTGGTGTCGAAAATTTTATGAAAGCAAAATCTTTTTTTATCATCAGTTATAAAATTTTAAATTTAAAATGTAGTACAGATTGAGCAGATCAACAAACACTTGAAAAATATTGAAAATAGACGGCCCAGATAACTTGTTGCAAGATGCACTATTTTTTGAACTTTGTATTATTTGTTTCTTCATGTCCATTAATCTCAAGGTCGAGATAATCAGCTTGAGGGTTTCCCTATGGCGAAACACTCTCCAGTACAGGATTTTTGAGGTGCACCTTACTTCAACGGTATAAGGTTGCAACCTTATATAAACTTTCTCCTTTTAATAATTTATCCTCTCGTTTGTAATCTTAACTAAATAATGCTTATTGTGGATAGATTAAATTATTGAAATGCCCCTACTTGTTCAGGGTTTACTACCCTAAGCAAGAGCAATTTGGATATTTGTAAGATATAGTTTGAAAGTACCTCCATGAAATAATAATTGAAATGCAAACCCTCTAAGGTAAATTGCGATATTTGACCCCCTTAGTGATCTATAAAGGGGTTGGACCAGCTATCAATCTAGTAAAGGATCAAATTCAGTCAAAATTGGTTCGATTTTTTGTCAAATTACTTGGATTCAAGTTTGAGAAAAACAAAAGAAAATATAAATTATAGTTTAATTTTGTAAAATACTATTAAAAAATCTACAACTTTATTTAACCAGTTGAACTGGCC